>NC_138775.1:284367972-284525472 GCF_965119305.1 Pelophylax lessonae | reverse complement strand
GCAAGGCTAGTGTAGTAAAAACAATGGTTGAAAATAAATCTTAATAAATACAAATGCATCAAATGTAACACTGAACTATTAATGTGACCAGTGGATAAATATGAGGTGTCCGTCACTCTGGGTGAAATGGTGATATATAACAAATCACAGTGATGTATATAGAGAAAATAAAATACATTAAATAAATAAATAAACATAAAATACAACAGTCTTATGTCAACACACTGTGAATCCAATCTGTAAAAAAGGGGACAGCCGTGGTGAATCATGCAATCTTCAGTGCAACATGCACCTGGGGGTGTACAAGCCGCTCACCTTACTGCTATAAGGTAAAAGCATAAGAGGTTTTTCTCAATGGTAGGCAATCCCTGTTCATACACAACATATGTAGTTCCTTTGGGGTATCTTTCTCTTTGCCATCCAGTTCGCTCCATATTTAAATGTGGAAAAGAGAAGGCACCATAGTATAGTACGTTTTCAGAATGGTTTATTAAAAAATAATAGATGTACTCACATAAAAACAAATATAGAGGTCAGACATCCACGAGCGCCGAGCTCGTATGCACTTCGCTTCCGGTATCGCTGGGCCCTACATGTTACGTCACAACACGTGACTTCATCACATTCTCTTTGAGAGATAGCGCAAGAGTTTTACACCATCTCATATTTGAAGGTGGCATGGTTTTTGATGCCAGGCTGGCTGGTCTGAGTATTTCAAAAACTGCTGATCTACTGGGATTTTCACGCACAACCATCTCTCGGGTTTACAGAGAATGGTTCAGAAAAAGAGAAAATATCCAGTTGTGTAGAGGAAAATGCCTTGTTAAAGGCAGAGGTCAGAGGAGAATGGGCAACATTCAGATGGAAGGGTCAGAATTTGGAGTAAACAACATGAAAGCATGGATCCATCCGGCCTTGTATCAACGGTTCAGGCTGGTGGTGTAATGGTGTGGGGGATGTTTTCTTGGCACACTTTGGGCCCCTTACTACCAACTGAGCATCGTTTCTACGCCACGGCCTAACTGAGTATTGTTGCTGACCATGTCCATCCCTTTATGACTTCAGTGTCCCCATCTTCTGATGGCTCCTTCCAGCAGGAAAATGCACCATGTCACAAAGCTCCAATAATCTCACCACTGGTTTCTTCACCATGACAATGAGGTCACTGTACTCCAATGGACTCCACACTCACCAGATCAGGTCACTGTACTCCAATGGCCTCCACACTCACCAGATCAGGTCACTGTTCTCCAATGGCCTCCACACTCACCAGATCAGGTCACTGTTCTCCAATGGCCTCCACACTCACCAGATCAGGTCACTGTTCTCCAATGGCCTCCACACTCACCAGATCAGGTCACTGTACTCCAATGGCCTCCACACTCACCAGATCAGGTCACTGTACTCCAATGGCCTCCACACTCACCAGATCAGGTCACTGTTCTCCAATGGCCTCCACACTCACCAGATCAGGTCACTGTTCTCCAATGGCCTCCACACTCACCAGATCAGGTCACTGTTCTCCAATGGCCTCCACACTCACCAGATCAGGTCACTGTACTCCAATGGCCTCCACACTCACCAGATCAGGTCACTGTACTCCAATGGCCTCAACACTCACCAGATCAGGTCACTGTACTCTAATGGCCTCCACGCTCACCAGATCAGGTCACTGTACTCCAATGGCCTCCACACTCACTAGATCAGGTCACTGTACTCCAATGGCCTCCACACTCACCAGATCAGGTCACTGTACTCTAATGGCCTCCACGCTCCCCAGATCAGGTCACTGTACTCCAATGGCCTCCACACTCACCAGATCAGGTCACTGTTCTCCAATGGCCTCCACACTCACCAGATCAAGTCACTGTTCTCCAATGGCCTCCACACTCACCAGATCAGGTCACTGTTCTCCAATGGCCTCCACACTCACCAGATCTGGTCACTGTACTCCAATGGCCTCCACACTCACCAGATACGGTCAATGTACTCCAATGGCCTCCACACTCACCAGATCCGGTCACTGTACTCCAATGGCCTCCACGCTCACCAGATCAGGTCACTGTTCTCCAATGGCCTCCACACTCACCAGAACAGGTCACTGTTCTCCAATGGCCTTCACACTCACCACATCTCATCCAATAGAACACCTTTGGGATGTGGTAGAACGGGAGATTCACATTATGGATGTGCAGCCGACAAATCTGCAGCAACTGCGTGATGTTATCATGTCACTGTGGACCAAAATCCATAATTCCATACAGTTAAAAAAAAATGGTAATTTTAGACATTTTTTGAAACACAGGAAATGTGAATAAAGTAAGGACACCTTAAAAGTCCAGTTCTGTTCTTCTGTGGTGGAAATGTGATGTTGAACAATAAGATGTTGGAATTTTGTAAATATAACACATACACATACTGTGTATATATATATATATATATTTATATATTTATTCATTTTAAACATATTTATCTAGTTATGTATTTATTATTCTATGTTAAATTTTCTTTACACACTGTATTGTAGGCGCTTTATATTATTTAGGGGCCTGTTCACACATATGGGTTGTGACAACACACAAGAAACCACGTATTTTGGCTGTCTGTGCCCCCATTAGGAAGGTCTCTTTGGAGGAGAATGAAAAACTATGTGGAATTACCAACTGATCAATACGTATATACACTGCTCAAAATTGATTAAAGGAACTCTTTGAAAACACATCAGATATATATGGGTAAAAATCTCATGCTGGATATCTATACTGGTATGGACTGGGTAATGTGTTTGGATCTATACTGGTATAGACTGGGTAATGTGTTAGGATCTATACTGGTATGGACTGGGTAATGTGTTAGGATGTATACTGGTATGGACTGGGTAATGTGTTAGGATCTATACTGGTATGGACTGGGTAATGTGTTAGGATCTATACTGGTATGGACTGGGTAATGTGTTAGGATCTATACTGATATGGACTGGGTAATGTGTTAGGATCTATACTGATATGGACTGGGTAATGTGTTAGGATCTATACTGGTATGGACTGGGTAATGTGTTAGGATCTATACTGATATGGACTGGGTAATGTGTTAGGATCTATACCGGTATGGACTGGGTAATGTGTTAGGATCTATACTGGTATGGACTGGGTAATGTGTTAGGATCTATACTGATATGGACTGGGTAATGTGTTAGGATCTATACTGATATGGACTGGGTAATGTGTTAGGATCTATACTGGTATGGACTGGGTAATGTGTTAGGATCTATACTGGTATGGACTGGGTAATGTGTTAGGATCTATACTGGTATGGACTGGGTAATGTGTTAGGATCTATACTGATATGGACTGGGTAATGTGTTAGGATCTATACTGGTATGGACTGGGTAATGTGTTAGGATCTATACTGATATGGACTGGGTAATGTGTTAGGATCTATACTGGTATGGACTGGGTAATGTGTTAGGATCTATACTGATATGGACTGGGTAATGTGTTAGGATCTATACTGGTATGGACTGGGTAATGTGTTAGGATCTATACTGGTATGGACTGGTTGATGTGTTAGGATCTATACTGATATGGACTGGGTGATGTGTTAGGATCCATACTGGTATGGACTGGGTGATTTGTTAGGATCTATACTGATATGGACTGGGTAATGTGTTAGGATCTATACTGGTATGGACTGGGTGATTTGTTAGGATCTATACTGGTATGGACTGGGTGATGTGTTAGGAAGGAAAGGATGCCACATCGTTTGATGGAAATGAAAATGATCACCCTACAGGGGGATGAATTCAAAGACACCCGAAAATCCAAGTGAAAAAATTATGCAGCAGGCGAGTCCATTTTACTGAAATGTCATTGCAGCAACTCAGAATGGTCCTCAGTAGTGTGTATGGCGCCCACATGCTTGTATTCCTGCTTGACAACGCCAGGGCATGCTCCTAATGAGACAACAGATGGTGTCCTGGGGTATTTCCTCCCAGATTTGGACCAGGGCATCACTGAGCTCCTGAACAGACTGAGGTGCAACCTGGGGGCGTCAGATGGACCAAAACATAATGTTCCAGAGGTGGATTTAGACCAGTCAAGCGTGGGGGCCATCCAATGGTATCAATTCCTTCATCCCCCAGGAACTGGCTGCATACTCTCACCACATGAGGCCGGGCATTGTTGTGCACCAGGAGGAACCCAGGACCTGGACCAGCGTAGAATCTGACAATGGGTCCAAGGATTTTATCCAGATACTTAATGGCAGTCAGGGTGCCATTGTCTAGCCTGTAGAGGTCTGTGCGTCCCTCCATGGATTTGCCTCCCCAGACCATCACTGACCCACCACCAAACCAGTTATGCTGAACGATGTCACAGGCAGCATAATGTTCTCCATGGCTTCTCCAGACCCTTTCACGTCTGTCACATGTGCTCAGGGTGAACCTGCTGTCATCTGTGGAAAGCACAGGGTGCCAGTGGCAGACCTCCCAATTCTGGTGTTCAATGGAAAATGCCAATCGAGCTCCACAGTGCCGAGAAGTGAGCACAGGGCCCACTAGAGGACGTTGGGCCCTCAGACCAACCTCATGAAGTCTGTTTCTGATTGGTCAGAGACATTTACACCAGTGGCCTGCTGGAGGTCATTTTGTCCAGCTCTCCCAGAGTAACTGCCTATCTCCTGGAATCTCCTCCAAGCTCTTGAGACTGTGCTGGGAGACACAGCAAACTAGGGATAGACCGATTATCGGCAGCCAATATGCACTTTCCCCAATATATTGGTATCAGCCTCAGAACTGGCCGATATTTTTGTGACCTCATTCTGCCTTCTTAAGCCGCCTCACTTGCCTTGGACAGCCCCGTCTGGAGTCGGGACTAGTCTCGTGGGAGTTTATCAAAGCCATACACCCACCCACAGCAGCCCGGTGCCAGCCAGACACTCACCCACATCCACAGGCCCTGTACCAGCCAGCCAGCCATAGGCACTGTACCAGCGAGCCACCCACAGGCCCTGTACCTGCCAGCCACCCACAGCCCCTGTGCCGGCCACCCACCCCCCACAGGGTGTCAGCCAGCCACCCACCAGAGAGTGTCAGCCAGCCACCCACCACAGCGTGCTAGCTGGCAAGCCACCCACCACAGGGTGCCAGCCATTAAAGCGGAGTTCCACCCTGGATTTTTTTTTTTTTTTTTTAATACCCCCGGGAGAGTCAGGGCTAGTGCATTCCACAATGGCTAGCCTCTGATCTGTCCCGGGTTGCACTTACCTGTTAGGACAAATACTTACCTTGCAAACGTCTTGTCCAGCGCTGCCATCTCAAATGTGGGCAGCTTGAAGCCAGCGAGATCCTCTTCTGCGTCTTCTTCCGCCTTCTTTGGTCCCACGATGCTCTGCGCCGGCCCCGACGTCACTTCCGGGTCGCGCGCTGACCCGGAACTGACGTCGGGGCCGGTGCAGGCGCAATGATTCCTGGGAGCTATGACGTCCAGCTCCCAGGAATCATTGCAGAGCCAGGAAGTGACGACGGGCCGCGGCCGAGGAAGGAGGAAGAAGGAAGTAAGGTAAGTATATTTTCTTCGCTACGAGGTAAGTAAAAAAAAAAAAATATGCGATTATCCATTTCTTTTTCAGGTGACCCGGAGCGAGAAGATGGAGGTAAGTATAAAAATAGGGTGGAACTCCACTTTAAGCATTAAACAAAAATTAACATGTTCAGTACCAGATTTGTGTCAAAAATTGTCTTTATTTTTCAAAACTTTAAATGTACAAAATATCGGCCCATATCGGACGATACCGATACGTTGTGACCAAAATATCCGTATCGGTATCGGCCCTGAAAAAACCATATCGGTCTATCCCTACAGCAAACCTTCTGGTAATGGTACGTATTGATGTGCCATCCTGGAGGAGTTGGACTGTCTGTGCAACCTCTATAGGGTCCAGGTATCTCCTCATGCTTCCAATAGGGACACTGACCCCAGCCAAATGCAAAACTAATGAAAAACAGTCATAAAAGATGAGTAGGAAAAAGAAATGTCAGGGGCCTCCACCTGTAAAACCATTCCTGATTTGGAGGACATATCATTGTTGCCCATCTAGTTTCATTAACACCAAAACAGCTGAAACCGAATAACAACCCCTTCTGCAACAACAGATCAATATTCCGGGAGTTCAGTTGACTTGATGGTATACTCTGATTAAAAAGTGTTCCTTTAATTTTTTGAGCAATGTATATACCCTATAGATAGAGATAGCTTCAAATTATTTGATAGAACTATGTAACTCGATACAATAACAGCTGTTATTAAATGGAATTGAAAACATTATACAGTGCCTTGAAAAAGTATTCATACCCCTTGAAATTTTCCACATTTTGTCATGTTACAACCAAAAACGTAAATGTATTTTATTGGGATTTTATGTGATAGACCGACACAAAGTGACACTTAATTGTGAAGTGGAAGGAAAATGGTTTTCCAATTTCTTTACAAATAAATATATGAGAAGTGTGACTGCATTTGTATTCACCCCCCTGAGTCAATACTTTGTAGAACCGCCTTTCCCTGCAATTACAGCTGCAAGTCTTTTTGGGGGTGTCTCTACCAGCTTTGCACATCTAAAGAGGACATTTTTGCCCATTCTTCTTTGCAAAATAGCTCAAGCTTTGTCAGATTGGATGGAGAGCGTCTGTGAACAGCAATTTTCAAGTCTTGCCACAGATTCTCATTTGGATTTAGGTCTGGACTTTGACTGGGCCATTCTAACACATGAATATACTTTGATGTAAACCATTCCATTGTAGCTCTGGCTGTATTTTTCGGGTTGTTGTCCTGCTGGAAGGTGAACCTCCGCCCCAGTCTCAAGTCTTTTGCAGACTCTAACAGGTTTTCTTCTAAGATTGCCCTGTATTTGGCTCCATCCATCTTCCCATCAACTCTGACCAGCTTCTCTGTCCCTGCTGAAGAAAAGCATCCCCACAACATGATGCTGCCACCACCATGTTTCACGGCGGTGATAGTGTCTTCAGGGTGATGTGCAGTGTTAGTTTTCCCCCACACATAGCGCTTTGCTTTTAGGCCAAAAAGTTCAATTTTGGTCTCATCTGAGCAGAGCACCTTCTTCCACATGTTTGCTGTGTCCCCACATGGCTTCTCACAAACTGCAAACAGGACTTCTTATGGCTTTCTTCCACCAATGGCTTTCTTCTTCCCACTCTTCCCATAAAGGACAGATTTGTGGAGCGCACGACTAATAGTTGTCCTGTGGACAGATTCTCCCACCTGAGCTGTGGATCTCTGCAGCTCCTCCAGAGTTCCCATGGGCCTCTTGTCTGCTTCTCTGATGAATGCTCTCCTTGCCCGGCCGGTCAGTTTAGGAGGACGGCCATGTCTTGGTAGGTTTGCAGTTGTGCCATACTCTTCCCATTTTCAGATGATGGATTGAACAGCGCTCCGTGAGATGTTCAAAGCTTGGGATATTTTTTTATAACCTAACCCTGCTTTAAACTTCTCCACAACTTTATCTCTAACCTGTCTGGTGCGTTCCTTGGCCTTCATGATGCTGTTTGTTCACTAAGGTTCTCTAACAAACCTCTGAGGGCTTCACAGAACATCTATTTTTTTCCTGAGATTAAATTACACACAGGTGGACTCTATTTACTAATTAGGTGACTTCTGAAGGCAATTGGTTCCACTAGATTTTAGTTAGGGCATCAGAGTAAAGGGGGGTGAATACAAATGCACACCATACTTTTCACATATTTATTTATATTTAAAAAAAATTGGAAAACCATTTATCATTTTCCTTCCACTTCACAATTATGTGCCACTTTGTGTCGGTCTATAACATAAAATCTCAATAAAATATATTTACGTTTTTGGTTGCAACATGACAAAATGTGGAAACTTTCAAGGGGTATGAATACTTTTTCAAGGCACTGTGTTTACTGTATACTGAATAGATTTAGCGCAAACTTACTGATCATAAGAAACAGAAACATGAGATTTTTGTCTTGCAACATTTCTATGTCGACATTATTTTAACCAGTTCCGGACCGCCCGCCGCAGTTTTTTTATGGCAGCCCCTGCTGCGCGAACTGACGTAGTACTACATCGGTCGCATGCCTAGTGCTGCGGGGCGAGCGTGCACCGCTGTCGGCGTGCTCCCGCCCCCACTCGGCAGTCGTGATTGCCGCCGGCCACCCGCGGTTGCTCCCCGCTGAGAGAGAAGAACGGTCAGCTATTGTAAACACAGCTGACCGTTCTTCTCTCTGGAATGATCACAGAGCGCCTGTGATCCTTCTATATGGAATCACAGGTCTCTGTGATCATTTCACAATTCCCTCCCCCCACAGCTAGAAAACACCCCCCTAGGCTCACATTTAACCCCTTGATCACCCAATAGGTTAACCCCTTCCCTGCCAGTGTCATTATTACAGTAACAGTGCATATTTTTAGCACTGATTTCTGTAGTAATGTCACTGGTCCCCACAAAAGTGTCAAAAATGTAAGTAAGGGGTCCGATCTATTGGCTGCAATGTCGCAGTCCCGCTAAAAATCGCAGATCGCCGCCATTACTAGTAAAAAAAAAAACCAATAAAAATGACATTAATCTTTCCTCTAGTTTATAGACGTGATAACTTTTGCGCAAACCAATCAAAATACGCTTATTGCAATGTTTTTTTCTTACCAAAAATATGTAGCAGAATACAAATTGGCTTAAAAGGATGAAAAAACATGATTTTTAATTTTTTTTTGGGGGGGGGGGTGATGTTATATAGCAGAAACTGAAAAATATTGTTTTTTTTTTTTCAGAATTGTCGCTCTTTTTTTGTTTATAGCGCAAAATCTAAAAACCACAGAGGTGATCAAATACCACCAAAAGAAAGCTCTATTTGTGGGAAAAAAAGGACATCAATTGTATTTGGGTACAGCGTCGCACGACCGTGCAATTTTCCATTAAAGTAACGCAGTGCCGAATCACAAAAAATGGCCTGGTCATTAAGGGGGGGTAAAACCTTCCGGTCCAGAACTGGTTAAAATATATTTTAACTATGCTATACAGAATTTCTTCAGACATGCTCCTGTTTATTTCTGTTGTTACCACATGTTGTTTCTTACTATGTGTTGTAATTATATACTCCGGTTCATCCGTCGTTGAATAAATAAAATATTTGCAAAAAAAATAAATAAATAATATATATTTTAATTTTATTTTTTTTTCCTTGTCCTAATAAATATTTATCAGTTTGTATTTAATGACCATTTTGCCTAATGTGGTGAAAATAAAATGTTTCACAGAAAATATTTAGAATCGATTCCCCCCATATAGTGTGGTGGTCAGCACATGGTGCCTCTTTGCATGTACACAGTGCCATCTAGAGGAAAAGGCTGAATATTACATCTTAGTGCAAAGTTGGGTTGATTCTGTTCCATCATGGCCATGATCTAAGGATCTATAAGGGCTCGCTCAGACTAGTGGTTGGGAAGGCATTAGAAACACACAATTTAAGAGCATTTTTAGTGCCCCCAACCACACCCCCTAAGGCAGCAGACAGCAGTGTTCACACGCTGCGGTCACAATGCTTTTGCTTTGCTGCTAAAAATATTATGCCCCCATTCGGTGTGTGCAGTACCACCACCTAATGCAACCAAATTCCAATGCATATGGTGCATATTTACGTGGTTAAAACAGGCGATGAGGAGGTGACATAGTGACGTACAGGAAACCGGATCACTTTTCAGAGACGCAACAACTTAACCGCATGTCTAAACTTAGATGAAGCCTCCTAATAAATCTGACAAGTTTTTATAAATATAATATGATGAATATTCTGTACTCTGCGTTGGTTGTTAGGCTGCATTTACACCCGGCGTTTCTGGAAGGTGCGACAAAGCCACGTAAAATACACGTTTTGCAGCACGTTTCCGAAATGTGCTGCAAGCGCTCTGAAATCGCTTGTCGCGCTTGCGGTGCCATCAGTTATTAATGGCACCCTAAGCGCTGGTAGCAAACACGATACAAACGTGGCAAAAGGCAGAAACTTAGCACGCTCCGCTCCAAAAAAAAAAAAGTTTTGAGCTTCTTTTGGGCGTTTGTTGTGCATCAAATGAATGGGTTGCCCTATACACGAGAAGTGAAATGCCCCAAACGCGCAGGAAAGAAGCAAGTTCTCGCTACGCTAAGATGTGAACAGGTCCTTAAAGAGGACCTGTCATGTTGTGAATACTAATCCACACTATGCTTAAACCCTATTAGGAAGTCACTGTATCATATGACGAAACGTGTCAGGGCAGAACTACGTGACGTCATCATGCCTGGAAGTCCATAAGCGGCCACTTTTACATATTCTCTACATCAGCCTTTCTCAACCTTTTCAACACAGAGGAACCCTTGAAATACATTTCTGGTCTCGGGGAACCCCTGCTAAAAAAATTAAAAATCTACAACTCATGACACATTAGTGTGAAAGTCAGTGGGAAGAATGCTCCTTACTCTTGTCATCATTGGAAAGAATTACCCCCTTACAGATAGCTAAAAGGAACAATGGTGTCATTGGGAACTTAACTTATAGGCAGAAATTGCCCATTTCTCAAGGAACCCCTAGCATCTCAGGAGGAACCCTGGTTGAGAAACCCTGATCTTGATTGATTAGATAGAAGTTTTATTGTAAGATAAGATAAGATAAGATAAGATAAGATAGATCATCCTTTCTTAACCTTTTCAACACAGAGGAACCCCTGCTAAAAATTAAAAATCTACAACTCATGACACATTAGTGTGACAGTAAATGGGAAGAATGCTCCTTACTCTTCTCATCATTGGGAAGAATTACCCCCTTACAGATAGCTAAAAGGAACAATGGTGTCATTGGGAACTTATCTGAGAGGCAGAAATTGCCCATTTCGCAAGGAACCCCTAGCGACCTCAGGAGGAACCCTAGGGTTCCACGAACCCTGGTTGAGAAACCTTGATCTAGAGTTATAAGATAGAAGTTGTATTGTAAGGCAAGATAAGATAAGATAGATGGATAAGATAGAAAGTATATTGTAAGATAAGATGTACGTATATGTTTGTCTTTGTTTTTCCATCTAGAAATAAAGGAGTGTGCTTGGCAGGCTATAAGGGGAGGTTGGAGGCTGGCTATAAGGGGAGGTTGGAGGCCAGAATTAGTTTTTTTTTTTTAAACAAAAAAATGTATATATACAGATAAGATCTAGATCAGCCTTTCTCAAACTTTTCAACACAGAGGAACCCTTGAAATCAATTTCTGGTCTCGGGGAACCCCTGCTAAAAATTCAATGATGTATGGAGGCACTGTGATGAGGACACCTGATGTAAGGGGACACTGTTGGGGACACCTGATGTGTATGGGCAGTGTGATGAGGACACCTGATGTATGGGGGCACTGTGATGAGAACACCTGATGTAAGGGGGCACTGGAATGAGGACACCTGATGTAAGGGGACACAGTTGGGGACACCTGATGTGTATGGGCACTGTGATGAGGACACCTGATGTGTATGGGCAGTGTGATGAGGACACCTGATGTATGGGGGCACTGTGATGAGAACACCTGATGTAAGGGGGCACTGGGATGAGGACACCTGATGTAAGGGGACACAGTTGGGGACACCTGATGTGTATGGGCACTGTGATGAGGATATCTGATGTATGGGGACACGGTTGGGGATACCTGATGTGTAGTGGCACTGTGATGAGGATACCTGATGTATGGGGGCACTGGGATGAGGGCACCTCATGTAAGGGGACACAGTTGGGGACACCTGATGTGTATGGGCACTGTGATGAGGATATCTGATGTATGAATAGTAAATAAATATATACAGTGCTATATAAAACCAAAGGTACTAAATAAGCAATAAAGTGACAATGTGCTTAATAAAATATGCAAAAAATTATCTCATAAAGGTGCAATTATAAAGTGTCCATAAAGTGCATTCCAAAAGGGGTGTGCATAAACAGTCCAATCCACGAATCGACCAAGCCGTGAAAATAAATATAAGGTGCTTGACAGGTGTCTCAATATTACAAAGTGCTCATAACACCACCACCATCTAGCCACAAGGTGGCCTCTCACCTCACTGAGATGATATAAAAGTAATGAATCCTCAATCAGGGTGAGCTCAGATCAATGGATACCTCTTGCTGGACCAATATTTCTCATGGACTCATGGACTCAAAGAAAAGTACATGATTAAAAACACATGAGTGAGATAATGGACTTCTCTAGACTCCACTGCATAGTCTTCCGTTAGTGAGGAAGTTTTAATATAGCTGCTGTACAGTATATCATTGCACAGTTGATTGTTATTATTTGCATTTTGTTACCCTACTTTTTATTGGGTCTAAGCACTGTGTCACTTTATATTTTATAATTGCGCTGATTATTCTTTTTGCACATATCTGATGTATGGGTGCACTGTGATGAGGACATCTCATGTAAGGGGACACGGTTGGGGACACCTGATGTGTATGGGCACTGTGATGAGGACACCTGATGTATGGGGACACGGTTGGGGACACCTGATGTGTATGGGCACTGTGATGAGGATACCTGATGTATGGGGGCACTGTGATGGGCACACCTGATGTAGGGGGACACAGTTGGGGACACCTAATGTTTATGGGCACTGTGATGAGGATACCTGATGTATGGGGGCACTGTGATGGGCACACCCGATGTAGGGGGGACACAGTTGGGGACACCTAATGTTTATGGGCACTGTGATTAGGATATCTGATGTATGGGTGCACTGTGATGAGGACACCTGATGTAAGAGGAAATGGTTGGGGACACCTGATATCTATGGGCACTGTGATGAGGACACCTGATGTGTGGGGCAATGTGATGGGCACACCCGATGTAAGGGGCCAAGGTTGGGGACATCTGATGTGTATGGGCACTGTGATGAGGACACCTGATGTGTAGAGGCACTGTGATGAGGACACCTAATATAAGGGGACACGGTTGGGGACACCTGATGTGTATAGGCACTGTGATGATGACACCTGATGTATCGGGGCACACCTGATGTAGTGGGACACGGTCAGGGACACCTGATGTGTGTGGGCACTGTGATGAGGACACCTGATGTATGGGGGCACTGTAATGGGCACACCCGATGTAGGGGGACATGGTTGGGGACACCTAATGTGTATGGGCACTGTGATGAGAATACCTGATGTATGGATGCACTATGATGAGGACACCTGATGTAAGGTGACACGGTTGGGTACACCTGATGTGTATGGGCCGGTTGGAGACACCTGATGTGTATGGGCACTGTGATGAGAACATCTGATGTGCATGGGCACTGTGATGAGGATACCTGATGTATGGGGGCACTGTGATGAGGACATCTGATGTAAGGGGACATGGTTGGGGACACCTGATATGTATGGGCACTGTGATGAGGATACCTGATGTATGGGGGCAATGTGATAGGCACACCTGATGTAAGGGGACACAGTTGGGGGCACCACATGTGTAGGAGCACTGTGATGAGGACACCTGATGTGTATGGGCACTGTGATGAGGACACCTGATGTATGGGGGCACTGTGATGGGGACACCTGATGCCTGATGTATGGGAGACTGTGATAAGGACACCTGATGTATGGGGGCACTGTGATGGGGACACCTGATGTAAGGGGACATGGTTGGGGACACCTGATGTGTATGGGGACACCTGATGTGTTAGCTCAATTCCCGTCAGGAGGCAATCATGATGATATTACAGCCCTTCAGTTGCTAACGCCCCCAATCAATAATGGATTCACCCTCCAACCAGCTGGGAGTTATGACGACACATCGTACTCAAACTTCGTGCAGTCACAACTAACTTTATTGAATGTGAAGCTCCTATTTAAGGCATATTTGTTGAGCAGGAAAAGACTGCTCCAAACCGGTTTTACAGTTCATCAGTCGAATTACATATCAGACAGAACAATACCTGAAAGGGCCTTGCATTTGTGTCAATGTGAGGTGTTCCCGTATAATAATTTGTGTCTGAGATGGTGTTTGTGGACAAGGGCTGTTCCTCCTCTACTCAGCTGTCAAGTGTTAATGCAAGCAATTGTCAAATGTGTTTAGGTGGTGTCTCTAATTTCCATGCGCAGACTTAACTTTGTCAAGTGTCCCAATGAATGAATGAACAGGTGTTTACATGTCGTCTAAATGCAAAACATAGCTGTCTGCTGACCAAGGTGGATGAATGGCTGTCAGTGCCAGCTCGTTAATATGTAAATGCAAGGGCCTACACTTCATCACAGAATGGGCACAAACCGAAATATATTTAAAAAATCATAAGGCATATTAATACAACCTTTCATGATGTAAGGAGTATCTATGATGGGAGCACCTGATGTAAGAGGACACTATGATGGGGGCACCTGATGTAAGGGGACATGGTTGGGGACACCTGATGTGTATGGGCACTGTGATGAGGACAACTGATGTGTATGGGCACTGTGATGAGGGCACCTGATGTATGGGGGCACTGTGATGAGGACACCTGATGTAAGGGGATACTGTAATAGAAATGCCTAATGTATATGGGAACTACAGTATGATAGGGGAACCTGATGTATGAGGCGCTGTTGATGGGGACACCTGATACAGGCTGGTAGGGGGCCTAGTGCATTACTTTGCCCAGGGGGCTATGATGCTATTAAGATGGCACTGGTTGTGAGTATTCATGCCCGGTCCAGTCACCCAACTTGCATGAAAAGTCGTACTCAGTCCATGTAGTGTTCAGTAACATCCAGCAGGGGGCACTGTGACCCCACACACAGCTATGATAAGAGCTTTTTGGCTGTAGCAGTTGAGAACATGTAACATGGGTGTAGCTGGAGAGAGAAAAGCTGATTTGTTTATTATTACAACCCAGGGAAAAGCATTAAAATTCCCCTCTCTTTCCGTCTCGCTATTACTTTATGTAAAGTTTCTTCACTAAAACTTGAAGTTCTGTAACCTAAAGGGAGACCCTACTTCAAGGAAAATGTGCAAGTTTATTCATTTTTAAAAAAAAATCTCTACATGTCAACGCAGTAAACTTAGTTAAGTGATAACATTTTTAAAATGATCTTTTAACCTCCAAACACCCCCACCCCCATGTGCATGCTCCTGCCAGATTCACACTAAGTGCCCACAAAGCCAACTCACTGATTGGTCAATCACTCCTTCTGTGCATGTCGGAAGAAATTCCCATTCATTTGCATTCATGCAGAGGTCATCTTTTATACATTCCAATGATTAACGAATAAAGAATGCGATTTTTCCATACTTAAAGGACAATTATACGTAAGCGGTTAAGGACCGCCCACCGCAGTTATACTGCGGCAGGCAGCCCCTCCTGCGCAAACCGCCATAGTTATACGTCGGTCGCACACCTGCAGCTAGGGGGCCCACTCGGCCGTGTGCAGGCAGCTAGGGGGCTCCCGCTCCCGCCCCACTTGTCAGCGGGGGAAGCCGATGCACGGGTCAGGCGGCTCCGATTGCCATCTGACACTCGCGATCGTTCCCCGCTGAGAGAGAAGAACGGTCAGCTGTTGTAAACACATCTGACCGTTCTTCTCCCTGGAATGATCACAGAGCGCCTGTGATCCTTCTATATAGGAACACAGGTCTCTGTGATCATTTCACAAGCCCCGCCCCCATACAGTTAGAATCACTCCCCTAGGTACACATTTAAGCCCTTGATTGCCCACAGTGTTAACCCCTTCCCTGCCAGTGTCATTATTACAGTAACAGTGCATATTTTTAGCACTGATTACTGTAGTAATGTCACTGGCCCCTCCAAAGGTGTCAAAAATGTCAGTTAGGGGTCCGATCTGTCTGCCGCAATGTCGCAGTCCCACTAAATATAGTAATAGTAAAAAAAAACAATAAAAATTACATAAATCTTTCCAGTAGTTAGTAGACGTGATAAATTTTGCGCAAACCAATAAAAATACGCTTATTGCATTTTTTTTTTTTTTTTACCAAAAATATGTAGCAGAATAAAAATTGGCCTAAAATGTTTAAAAAAATTTGATTTTTAAAATATTGTTTTTTTTTTTTTTTCAGAATTGTCGCTATTTTTTTGTTTATAGCGCAAAAAATAAAAATCGCACAGGTGATCAAATACCACCAAAATAAATCTCTGTTTGTGGGAGAAAAAAGGACATCAATTTCGCATGACCGCGCAATTGTCAGTTAAACGCAGTGCCGAATCACACAAAATGGCCTGGTCATTAAGGGGGAAAATCTTCCGGTCCAGAAGTGGTTAAATACAGTTATCCTCTAAAACCCAAATTATTATTTAGGCCTTTATGCAGTCTCTAATGATGTGAAACACCCCGCAGTGTTCATAGTAGCCAGAGACCATGCAATGTAGGTTGCTAGGGAATTAAATCGCATATTGGTGCTTGGTAGCGGCCATTGTTTATTACCGGCACCAACACCAGAGGTCAAAGTTGGTAAAAATAAATAAACAAATAAATAATGAATTGTCCAAACAATACAATACTCACCTTCAATCTGGAGCTGTCCCTGCAGTACTTAGTTTCATCACAAGATGTCCTCAGTGTTCTGGTTACATGCCAGTCAATATTATTATAACCAGTTACTGGACAGTGAAAGGAGAAGCAGCACAGTGATGAGCTCATCCCCCTGTCGTTCTGCTCTCTCCTCCTATCAGCATGCTCCTTGCGCCGCAGTACAACTGATTGGCTCCTTGTGCTCCTCCCCAGTCTGAGCTCTTCTGTGCAGGAGGGTGATACCGGGTCACATTTAGGTATTTTACTGCTTGTATTTAAAAAAAAAAAATACATCTAATGATGTAATAATGATTATAGAACTGCATTGATTTTATATTTGCCTGGAGTGCAGGTTTGATGTGGTCCCCCCACCCCAAGGACAGGTACTTCCTGAGACCACCAGGTTACTCATGCTTGCTCTGAAATAGAACATTTCTCATTTTCTTTACTGATGAAGATGAGTTCAGAGCAAACACTTTCCTGTGTGAAGATTTCTCTGCCACAAAGTGAGAAGTCCTGGAAAGGCGCAGTGTAGATGTGTAGTAAGATAATATCTGCGGCCAGTGCAGGCTGTGCGGTCACATGGCCGGTACTGTCCCGGGTTCAGGTCTGAATTCACAGAATGACCCTAGAGACAGAAAAACCACAAAGAACATCCGAGACTGAGCCGTACCAATGTACCTCTGATAGGAGGGGGAGAGAAAACTAGAACAAAGCTCAGGACTCAGCACCATAACCTTACAGTATTTTACAGATAGATAGATAGATAGATAGATAGATAGATAGATAGATAGATAGATAGATAGATAGATAGATAGATAGATAGATAGATAGATAGATAGATAGATAGGTAGGTAGGTAGGGAGGTAGATAGGTAGGTAGATAGATAGCTGTTAGCATACTAGGTACAAGACCAGGTTAGAGGCACGAAGGTGCTTCGCTGCAGGCCCACTCCCGATGTGATTATTTACAGCGGCAGCTGATCAGCAGGTACCGCAGACTCTATGTCCGCCGGCACCCGCTGATTATTCGTTACACAGGCAGAACAGCAATCTGCTTATTGTAAACAAGGCAGATCACCGTTCTGTCTGCAGGGAACACATTGTTCCTGTGTTCCTGATCAGCAGGAATACGGATCTCTGCCTTCCTCAGTGGCGGCCCATCCATTAGGGGCGCAAGGGTGCCACCCCCCTATCCATGCGTCCGGCCCCCTAATCTACATGCAGGGCGCCGGACGCATGAATTCCAATGGGGTTTTTTTTTTTCTTAAGCCACAGGCTCTAATAGGCTTCAAAAAAGGGTGGGCTCGGGGCGCAGAGCACTGCGCCCTGAGCCCACCCAGTTGTGTGACAATAGCGAATTAATATTCACTATTGCCACACTGATTCTCCTCCTGGCCAATCAGGAAGCGGGTCCTGAGACCAGTTTCCCGATTGGCCGAAAGAAGAAGCCATGCTATTGGCCAAGGAGGAGGGGGGACGCAGGGGAAGACCACGGAGGAGACTGAGGGGGAAGCCGCCGCCGCTTTAAGCATTCCTCACCCCCTGACATGCCGCATTTGGCATGTCATTTTTTTTGAGGGGGGAGCGGGTACCTTGTTTTCACAGGTAGCCCCTCCCACTTCCATTCGGGCCACCTAGGCGGCTCCAGCAGGAGTCTTCCTCTCCTCCTCCCTCTCTGCAATCTTCTGGGACACATCACAGATCCCAAAAGATTGCACAGCCATTCAGGATGCGATTTGCGCATTTGCAGTGCGCACCCAGCTGTAAAGCTGCAAGCTGTCACAGTCAGGTGCCCATACTAGTGATGCCGGCGCTGGGGAGAGCAGAGGAAGAGGAGCGAGGCTTCGGGCGGCCGCATCGTTGGATCCTGGGACAGGTGAGTGTGTGTTTAATAACCACTTCTGGACCGAAAGATTTTCCCCCTTAATGACCAGGCCATATTTTGCGGTTTGGCACTGCGTTACTTTAACGGACAATTGCACGGTCATGCGACACTGTACCCAAATTAAATTAATGTCCTTTTTTTCCCACAAGTAGAGCTTTCTTTTGGTGGTATTTGATCACCTGTGCGATTTTTATTTTTTGCGCTATAAACAAAAAAAGAGCGACAATTCTGAAAAAAATATATACATATTTTTCACGGATATAACGTTCCCCCCCAAAAAAAAGTAAAAATCAATATTTTTTAACATTTTAGGCCAATTTGTATTCTGCTACATATTTTTTGGTAAAAAAAAATCGCAATACGCGTATTTTGATTGGTTTGCATCTACTAACTACAGGAAAGATTTATGTCATTTTTATGTTTTTTTTTTTTTTTTTACTAGTAATGGCGGCGATCTGCGATTTTTTGCGAGACTGCGACATTGCGGCGGACAGATCGGACCCCTGACTGACATTTTTTACATTTTTGGGGGGACCAGTGACATTACTACAGTAATCAGTGCTAAAAATATGCACTGTTACTGTAATAATGACACTGGCAGGGAAGGGGTTAACAGTGTGGGTGATCAAAGGGTTAAATGTGTACCTAGGGGCATGTTTTCTAACTGTGGGGGCATGGCTTGTGAAATGATCATAGAGACTTGTGATCCTACATAGAAGGATCACAGGCGCTTTGTGATCATTCCAGAGAGAAGAACGTCAGCTGTGTTTACAACAGCTCACCGTCCCTTCTCTCTCAGCGGGGAGCGATTGTGGGTGCCGGCGGCAATTGGAGCCGCCTGCCCCGTGCATCGAAGTCCCCGCTGCCGAGTGGGGGCGGGAGCGCGCCGCCGGCGGTGGGCACTCGCCCCCTAGCTGCAGGCATGCGACCGACATAGACCTACGTCGGTTTGCGCAGGAGGGCCAGCCTGCCGTAGTAAATATGCGGTGGGCGGTCCAGAACCGGTTAAAAGTCGGCAGATACACTTTTTGTAGCTGCTGACTTTTAATAAACACAGAAATGGCTGGAACTCCGCTTTAAATACCACCAAAAGAAAGCTCTATTTGTGGGGAAAAAAACAACATAACATTTTATTTGGATGCAGCGTCGCACAACTGCGCAATTGTCAGTTAAAGTAACGCAGTACCGTATTGCAAAAAATGGCCTGGTCATGAAGGGGGGGGGGGTAAACCTTCTGGAGCTAAAGTGGTTAAATACCACACATATTGTGTTATTTAAGCGCTTTTTCAGTCTTAATCCTGGCAGCAAAGTGGTGCACATGTGCAATGTACTTCAATTAGGAAAATAAACTATTACTGCTAAATAAGAGTTCCCAGCCAGCTTCCTTTTTGTTTTCTTTACTGTGTGAAGATTTCTTTGCCACAAAGTGAGAAATGTTACCAAAGTTGGTAAAAATAAACAAACAAACAAATAATGAATTGTCCAAACAATACAATACTCACCTTCAATCTGGAGCCGTCCCTGCAGTACTTTTTTTCATCACAAGATGTCCTCAGTGTTCTGGGTAAATGTTAGTCAATATTATTATAAACAGTTCCTGGACAGTGAAAGGAGAAGCAGCACAGTGATGAGCTCAACCCCCTGTCATCCTGCACTCTCCTCCAATCAGCTTGCTCCTTGCACTGCAGTACAACTGATTGGCTCCTTGTGCTGCTTCCTCCTGCCCAGTCTGAGCTCTGCTGTGCAGGAGGGTGATACCGGGTCACATTTAGGTATTTTGCTGCTTGTATTTTAAAAAATACATCTAACGAGGTAATAATGATTACAGAACTGCATTGATTTTATATTTGCCTGGAGTGCAGGGTTGGTGTGGATCTCCTCCCCCCCCCAAGGACAGGTACTTCCTGAGACCACCAGGTTACTCATGCTTGCTCTGAAATAGAACATTTCTCATTTTCTTTACTGATGAAGATGAGTTCAGAGCAAACTCTTTCCTGTGTGAAGATTTCTCTGCCACAAAGTGAGAAGTCCAGGAAAGGCGCAGTGTAGATGTGTAGTAAGATAATATCTGCGGGCAGTGCAGGCTGTGCGGTCACATGGCTGGTACTGTCCCGGGTTCAGGTCTGAATTCACAGAATGACCCCAGAGACAGAAAAACCACAAAGAACATCAGAGACTGAGCCGTACCAATGTACCTCTGATAGGAGGGGGAGAGAAAACTAGAACAAAGCTCAGGACTCACCACCATAACCTTACTGTATTTTACTGATAGATAGATAGATAGATAGATAGATAGATAGATAGATAGATAGATAGATAGATAGATAGATAGATAGATAGATAGATAGATAGATAGATAGATAGATAGATAGATAGATAGATAGATAGATAGATAGATAGATAGATAGATAGATAGATAGATAGATAGATAGATAGATAGATAGATAGATAGATGGACGGACGGACGGAAAGACAGATAGATAGATAGATAGATAGATAGATAGATAGATAGATAGATAGATAGATAGATAGATAGATAGATAGATAGATAGATAGATATGAGATAGACAGACACACAGACAGACCGACCAAAAGTATTGGGACGCCTGCCTTTACACACACATGAACTTTAATGGCATCCCTGTCTTATTCCGTAGGGTTCAATATTGAGTTGGCCCACCCTTTGCAAGTGGTATCACTCTCATTAACAGCTTCTCATCCAGTCCCAGTCAACTCTTCTCTGCCTTCAACTCTCTTCTTTGCCCTCCACTGCCTCCACCCACTATCTCACTCACTGCCCAGGAGATCACCAATCACTTCAAAAATAAGACTGATACAATTCGTGACACTCAATGTCCACAGGTACAATCATTACTTCCCTCATTCAACCCTGCTACTATAGACGAGGTTGCTAAATTTTTTTCTAACGCCCACCTGACCACCCATCCCCTGGACCCCATTCACTCACAAAGGCTACGGTCACCCTCTGACTCTATCCTACACTCTCCAACCCACATCTTCAATCTCTTCCTCTCTTCCGGCATCTTCCCCAACTCATGTTTTAGAGAGTTACAGAATGACCCCAGAGACAGACAAAACCACAAAGAACATCCGAGACCGAGCCGTACCAATGTACCTCTGATAGGAAGGGGGGAGAAAACTAGAACAAAGCTCAGGACTCAGCACCATAACATTACTGTATTATACTGTTAGATAGATAGATAGATAGATAGATAGATAGATAGATAGATAGATAGATAGATAGATAGATAGAGTCCCATCTCCTTACTCCTCCAAACAGGCACCTTCTTACTCTATCTTACACTCTCTAACCCACATCTTCAATCGCTTCTCTTCTGGCATCTTCCCCAACTCTCTAAAACATGCACTAGTCACCCCCATTCTTAAAAAAAGCCCTCACCATCAATCTTAACAACCTGCGCCCCATCTGCTTACTCCCTTTTGACGCCAAACTCCTCTGGTCTACAACCGACTGAGCGACTATCTGGCTAAGAACAAACTTCTTGATCCCCTTCAGTCCAGATTTCGCCCTCAACATTCCACTGAAACTGCTCTCCTTGAACTCACAAATGACCTACTGACAGCAAACACCAATGGGCACTATTCTGTGCTACTCCTCCTGGACCTCTCTGCTGCCTTTGACACAGTGGACCACCCCCTCCTCCTCCTCAAAAAACTCCACTCTCTTGGGCTCCGTGACTGACCGTGACCGTGCACTGGTTCTGATCGTACCTATCCCAACGCACCTTCAGTGCTACTTACAACTCTACTACCTCCTCTCCTCTTACTTTCTCCATTGGGGTCCTCCTAGATTCTGTTCCTGGACCGCTCCTTTTCTTAACCGGTTGCCGACCGCCGCACGACCATATACTGCGGCGGTCAGCCCCGGCCAGGCAGAGTGACGTATCGATACGTCACTCGCCTGTCACTGACTTGCGAGCCTATTGCGGGCGGGCGCGCGCCCGCCGCGGCTAGTTCACAGACAAGTCAGTGCGTGTGTCCGGCGGACTCGATGTAGGCTATCCTCCCTTCAGTCCATCATGAACGCTGCTGCCAGACTCATCCACCTTACAAACGGCTCTGTGTCTGCTACCCCTCTTTGCCAATCCCTCTATTGGCTGCCACTCAACCTACAAGTTAAATTCAAATTACCAACCTTAACTCACAAAGCCATCCATAACTTGGCACCCAGCTACTGTACATCACTAATCTGGTCTCAAAATACAAACCAAATTGTTCTCTTCGTTCCTCCCAGGACCTCCTGCTCTCTAGCTCCCTCATCACCTCCTCACATGCCCGTCTCCAGGACTTCTCCTGAGCCTCTCCCATCCTCTGAAAAGCTCTACCCCAATCTGTCCGACTATCTCCTACTTTGTCCACTTTAAGACTACCCCTGAAAACACATCTCTTCAGAGAAGCCTATCTGGCAACCATCTAACAACTGTACTTTTATTTTCTCCATCAGCCCATCCCCCACAGTTATTACCTCTTGTATCTCTTGACCCAACCTCTTAGATTGTAAGCTCTAACGAGCAGGGCCCTCTGATTCCTACTGTATTCATGTGTATTGTACTTGTACTCCACTGCCTAACTCACTCACTGCCCAGGAGATCGCCAATCACTTCAAAAATAAGATTGATACAATTTGTGGCACCCAATGTCCACAGGTACAATCATTACTTCCCTCACTCAACCCTGCTACTATAGACGAGGTTGCTAAACTTTTTTCTAACGCCCACCTGACCACCCGTCCCCTGGACCCCATTTCCTTGCAAATGCTACGGTCACCCTTTTACTCTATCCTACACTTTCTAACCCACATCTTCAATCTCTCCCTCTCTTCTGGCATCTTCCCCAACTCTCTAAAACATGCACTAGTCACCTCCATTCTTAAAAAGCCCTCACCATCAATCTTAACAACCTACGCCCCATCTGCTTACTATTTTAATTGTACTGTCCGCCTTTATGTTGTAAAGCTCTGCACATCTGTTGGCGCTATATAAATCTAGGATAGACAGATAGACAGATAGATAGATAGATAGATAGATAGATAGATAGATAGATAGATAGATAGATAGATAGATAGATAGATAGATAGATAGATAGATAGATAGATAGATAGATAGATAGATAGATAGATAGATAGATAGATAGATAGATGGACGGACGGACGGAAAGACAGATAGATAGATAGATAGATAGATAGATAGATAGATAGATAGATAGATAGATAGATAGATAGATAGATAGATAGATAGATAGATAGATAGATATGAGATAGACAGACACACAGACAGACCGACCAAAAGTATTGGGACGCCTGCCTTTACACACACATGAACTTTAATGGCATCCCTGTCTTATTCCGTAGGGTTCAATATTGAGTTGGCCCACCCTTTGCAAGTGGTATCACTCTCATTAACAGCTTCTCATCCAGTCCCAGTCAACTCTTCTCTGCCTTCAACTCTCTTCTTTGCCCTCCACTGCCTCCACCCACTATCTCACTCACTGCCCAGGAGATCACCAATCACTTCAAAAATAAGACTGATACAATTCGTGACACTCAATGTCCACAGGTACAATCATTACTTCCCTCATTCAACCCTGCTACTATAGACGAGGTTGCTAAATTTTTTTCTAACGCCCACCTGACCACCCATCCCCTGGACCCCATTCACTCACAAAGGCTACGGTCACCCTCTGACTCTATCCTACACTCTCCAACCCACATCTTCAATCTCTTCCTCTCTTCCGGCATCTTCCCCAACTCATGTTTTAGAGAGTTACAGAATGACCCCAGAGACAGACAAAACCACAAAGAACATCCGAGACCGAGCCGTACCAATGTACCTCTGATAGGAAGGGGGGAGAAAACTAGAACAAAGCTCAGGACTCAGCACCATAACATTACTGTATTATACTGTTAGATAGATAGATAGATAGATAGATAGATAGATAGATAGATAGATAGATAGATAGATAGATAGATAGATAGAGTCCCATCTCCTTACTCCTCCAAACAGGCACCTTCTTACTCTATCTTACACTCTCTAACCCACATCTTCAATCGCTTCTCTTCTGGCATCTTCCCCAACTCTCTAAAACATGCACTAGTCACCCCCATTCTTAAAAAAAGCCCTCACCATCAATCTTAACAACCTGCGCCCCATCTGCTTACTCCCTTTTGACGCCAAACTCCTCTGGTCTACAACCGACTGAGCGACTATCTGGCTAAGAACAAACTTCTTGATCCCCTTCAGTCCAGATTTCGCCCTCAACATTCCACTGAAACTGCTCTCCTTGAACTCACAAATGACCTACTGACAGCAAACACCAATGGGCACTATTCTGTGCTACTCCTCCTGGACCTCTCTGCTGCCTTTGACACAGTGGACCACCCCCTCCTCCTCCTCAAAAAACTCCACTCTCTTGGGCTCCGTGACTGACCGTGACCGTGCACTGGTTCTGATCGTACCTATCCCAACGCACCTTCAGTGCTACTTACAACTCTACTACCTCCTCTCCTCTTACTTTCTCCATTGGGGTCCTCCTAGATTCTGTTCCTGGACCGCTCCTTTTCTTAACCGGTTGCCGACCGCCGCACGACCATATACTGCGGCGGTCAGCCCCGGCCAGGCAGAGTGACGTATCGATACGTCACTCGCCTGTCACTGACTTGCGAGCCTATTGCGGGCGGGCGCGCGCCCGCCGCGGCTAGTTCACAGACAAGTCAGTGCGTGTGTCCGGCGGACTCGATGTAGGCTATCCTCCCTTCAGTCCATCATGAACGCTGCTGCCAGACTCATCCACCTTACAAACGGCTCTGTGTCTGCTACCCCTCTTTGCCAATCCCTCTATTGGCTGCCACTCAACCTACAAGTTAAATTCAAATTACCAACCTTAACTCACAAAGCCATCCATAACTTGGCACCCAGCTACTGTACATCACTAATCTGGTCTCAAAATACAAACCAAATTGTTCTCTTCGTTCCTCCCAGGACCTCCTGCTCTCTAGCTCCCTCATCACCTCCTCACATGCCCGTCTCCAGGACTTCTCCTGAGCCTCTCCCATCCTCTGAAAAGCTCTACCCCAATCTGTCCGACTATCTCCTACTTTGTCCACTTTAAGACTACCCCTGAAAACACATCTCTTCAGAGAAGCCTATCTGGCAACCATCTAACAACTGTACTTTTATTTTCTCCATCAGCCCATCCCCCACAGTTATTACCTCTTGTATCTCTTGACCCAACCTCTTAGATTGTAAGCTCTAACGAGCAGGGCCCTCTGATTCCTACTGTATTCATGTGTATTGTACTTGTACTCCACTGCCTAACTCACTCACTGCCCAGGAGATCGCCAATCACTTCAAAAATAAGATTGATACAATTTGTGGCACCCAATGTCCACAGGTACAATCATTACTTCCCTCACTCAACCCTGCTACTATAGACGAGGTTGCTAAACTTTTTTCTAACGCCCACCTGACCACCCGTCCCCTGGACCCCATTTCCTTGCAAATGCTACGGTCACCCTTTTACTCTATCCTACACTTTCTAACCCACATCTTCAATCTCTCCCTCTCTTCTGGCATCTTCCCCAACTCTCTAAAACATGCACTAGTCACCTCCATTCTTAAAAAGCCCTCACCATCAATCTTAACAACCTACGCCCCATCTGCTTACTATTTTAATTGTACTGTCCGCCTTTATGTTGTAAAGCTCTGCACATCTGTTGGCGCTATATAAATCTAGGATAGACAGATAGACAGATAGATAGACAGATAGATAGATAGATAGATAGATAGATAGATAGATAGATAGATAGATAGATAGATAGATAGATAGATAGATAGATAGATAGATAGATAGATAGATAGATAGATAGATAGATAGATAGATAGATAGATAGATAGATAGATAGATAGATAGATAGATAGAGTATATTACCGAAAATATTGGGACGCCTGCCTTTACACGCACATAAACTTTAATGGCATCCCAGTCTTAGTCTGTAGGGTTCAATATTGAGTTGGCCCACCCTTTGCAGCTATAACAGCTTCAACTCTTCTGGGAAGACTGTCCACAAGGTTTAGGAGTGTGTCTATGGGAATGTTTAACCATTCTTCCAGAAGCACGATTGTGAGGTCAGGCACTGATGTTGGATGTAGAACAATTCTCCTGCGCTCGTGTGAAATATGACAGAGGAAAGAGGGATACTTCAGACTTGAGTAGATAAAGCTTAGGGTCTTGCTGCCCCCTCAGGATCAAGGGTATCTGGAACCAACTGGGAAACAACAACAAAAAGAAAAGGGGCGCACTGACCTAGTGCATTACCACTAAAAACATTTATTAAAATAATATAAAGTATACATTATACTCACAAAGCAGGTGTGAATATCCACACATTCAACATGATATACATAAAATCTCCAAGGTAGCCAAGGTACTGCGCAATGCTGAATGGCATGCAGTGTACCGCATGAGACTGCTGTGGTTAGGCTGACGCGTTTCAGGGGCGAACCCCCTTCCTCAGAGCCAAAAAGTTGCTGCTGCTGACTGCACACCAGTGCACAAAGCGAGGTCAGCAAACATTCCCATAGACACACTCCTAAACCTTGTGGACAGCCTTCCCAGAAGAGTTGAAGCTGTTATAGCTGCAATGGGTGGGCCAACTCAATATTGAACCCTACGGACTAAGACTGGGATGCCATTAAAGTTCATGTGTGTGTAAAGGCAGGCGTCCCAATACTTTTGACAATATAGTGTGGATAGATAGATTTTGATTGACAATTGCATTGTCATGTAACACTGTATCCTTGCAAAACTTTTTTTCTTTTTTTCACACAAATAGCACTTTCTTTTGTTCGTATTCAATTACCACTGGGGTTTTTTATTTTTTGCTAAGTACAGTGTATTAACCTCTTGCCGACCGCCGACCGCCTATTTACGTCGGCAGTCAGCCCCTCACAGGCAAAGCGATGTAGTACTACGTCGCTAGCCTGTGAGGCTCTAGGGGGCAAGCGCCGTAATGTCGCAGTCCCGCAAAAAAAAAAAATCACAGATCGTCGCCATTACTCGTTAAAAAAAAAAACAACAAAAATGACAAAAATCTTTCCCTTAGTTAGTAAACGCAATAACTTTTGCGCAAACCAATCAAAATACGCTTTTTGCGATTTTTTTTACCAAACATATGTAGGAGAAAACAAATTGGCCTAAAATGTTAAAAAATTTAGATTTTTACTTTTTTTTGGGGGGAATTACATATAAAAAAATGTGAAAAATATTTTTATTTTTGCAAAATTGTCGCTATTTTTTTGTTTATATCGCAAAAAGTAAAAATCACACAGGTGATCAAATACCACCAAAAGAAAGCTCTGTTTGTGGGAAAAAAAGGACATAAATTTCATTTTGGTACAGCGTTGCACGACCGCGCAATTGTCCGTTACAGTCACGCAGTGTCGAATCGCAAAATAGCCCCTGGTCAGGAAGGGGGTAAAATCTTCCGGGGTTTAAGTGGTTAAGAAAGAATGAAAATTTGGAAAAAAACAAAAATAATTTTCATAGTTTGTTATAAAATTTTGGAAACAGGTAAATTTTCTCCTTCACTGATGTGCGCTGATGAGGCTGCACTTATGTGCAGACACTGATGGGCACCGGTAAGCGGCACTAATTGGCAGCGCTGATAGATGACACTGATGAGGAGGCACTGATGAGGCGGCACTGATGCAGACTGATAGGTGGCACTGATGGGCATTGGTAAGTGGCACTGATAGGCAGCACTGATAGATGACACCGATGAAGAGGCACTGATTAGCAGCATTGGTGGGCACTGATTGGCAGCACTGGCAGCCGATGATAGGCAGCACTGATTGGCACTGTTGGGGATGTACTGATAATCAGGATGTAGATGTCCCTTGTCACACAAGCCGGTTACCTGCTCTCCTCTCTTCATGCTGTCAGCATGAGGAAAGGAATACAGATATCCGTCTTGCGTTTACATCAAGATCAGCTGTGATTGGACGGACACAGCTGATCACATAGTAAAGTACCCCTGTGATTGGCTCTTTACCCCGCTCTGTGATCAGCTGTGTCCTAAGGACCGAGTGCTTCGCCTGTGTGCAATCCCGGGAGGACGTCATATGACTCCCTCCCGGAATTGGCCGACCAAGTTGTAGCTGTCGTTCGGCTATAGCGTGGTCGGGAAGCGGTTAATAAGACCAAAAGGGCAAAATTAAAAATGCAAAAATCCTTAAACCTGGCTGTAAAGTGGTGCAGATGAACAATGTACATCATTGAAGAAAATAAAAACCTATTACTGCTAAATGAAAGTTCCCAGCCAGCTTCTGTCTGCAAGCCAAGCTGCCAGGGAATCTTCTTTAAAAATGTCTACACAGTGTATTATACCCAGCATTCCTGTTTATCTCTATAATTAAGCCCCTGCATACTTACATAATTAGTTACATAGTTAGTCTGGTTGAAAAAAGACACAAGTCCATCTAGTTCAGCCAATAAAAAGGAGGTGGGGGTGGGAAGCTCTGATTGGGTGAAACGCGTTAGTCAGGGTGGTGGTAGGGAAGGGACTGCCATTGCCGTGTTTGGGGATGGATTACAAATAAACGTGGATGTCTATCTGGTGTGCAGCAGCTTTTCCCTTTACTTCTGGTCAGTGTGCCTGAATAGCTCAGCTTGTCTTGGACACCGGAGGGTTTGAATGGAGGCCTGGAGGAACTGCTTGGAGTCGAAAGTCGTTTTGATCCCTTGCCTGTTGTTTTGTATTCAGCTGCCAGCTGTGGAGCTGTTATTTGCACATGGAGTAGTGGCAGGAGAAGATCATCATGTCTTGCAGGGGTGAGGAGGGGTCTTTGCACCCCCATGAAGGTACCTTCCCTGTACTGAAGGAATATATTTTGGTATGGCTTAGGGTGGAGCATGCTCGCATGCCTGGATAATGGTCTAGTAATAAAATTTGAGGGGGACCCCTTGCTTTTTTTTTTTTTTACACTGGGTCCCTCTCAAAACCTGTACCAGACCCTTATCCTAGACGGACAGCAAAAAGAATGAGCAGTGTTCCCTCCTGAACCGTACCAGGCCACATGCCCTTAACATTGGGAGGGTGACTTTCCAGAGTCCCTCCCCCCCGGCAAGGCACCTGGTCCCCATTTTGATGGGTGCAAGGGTCCCATCCTTGCATCCCTGACCTGGAGGATGTGGAGAGTAAGCTTTTCAAAATTTGGAAGCTCCCCTTAAAATAAGGGGCCCCCAGATATCCAGCCTCTCCTCCTATGGGAATGTGTACATTACTCATTCTTTAAAAAAATGGAAATTGAAAATAACAACACCCACACTGTGTATTTTGATTGGTTTTCACAAAAGTTATCGCGTCTACAAACTACGGGAAAGATTTATGTAATTTTTATTGTTTTTTTTTTTTTTACTAGTAATGGCGGAAATCTGCAATTTTTAGCGCGCCTGCAAAATTGTGGCGGACAGATCGGACCCCTGACTGACATTTTTGACACTTTTGGGGGGTCCAGTGACATTACTACAGTAATCCGTGCTATAAATATGCACTGTTACTGTACTAATGACACTGGCAGGGAAAGAGTTAACACAGTGGGTGATTAAGGGGTTAAATGTAAGCCTAGGGGAGTGATTCTAACTGTATGGGGGAGGGGCTTGTGAAATGATCACAGAGACCTGTGATCCTATATAGAAGGATCACAAGCGCTCTGTGATCATTCTAGAGAGAAGAATGGTCGGCTGTGTTTACAACAACTGGCCGTCCTTCTCTCTCAGCGGAGATTCTCCTAGCTGCAGGCGCGTGACCAACGTAGAGCTACGTCGGTTCGAGCAGGAGAGGCTGCCTGCCGCAGTGGGCGGGCAGTCAGGAATTAGTTCATCTCTGAGGGGCGGAGTGAAACACATTGGGGGCGTGGCCTGGTAGGAGCTCAGGCTGAGGTTGCCACATACTACACCACACCAGGGTCTGCTTCGATGTGTGGCTTATGGGACATTTACTTTACTACACACTGACGTCTGGAGCTGGCACAAGCTCCTTCCACAGCCGGTACTCACAGCGGTGGGCATAGGATATCAAGGTCTTACCATGCCCTCCTGTTGGCAGCCATCTTGGACATGTGCAGACTGCTGCCTCTTATAGGCTCTGAGTAATCACTTGCCTGCTGCCTGGGTGTTGCATATTGATAATGCTGCACACCTGACTATATCTATCACCTGTTGGGTTGCAATCCTTGCCCTTGTGTTTGTGCTCCAAGGTGCATCACCGCTAGCAGTTTTCTGTTCTCTGTGTTCCTCTGTGTATGACCTGGCTTGGCTTATAAATCCCGTGGCTCTCGACCCGACATCGGCTGACGACCCGGCATTGCCAGACGACCCGGCATTGGCAGACTACCTACTTCTGGACCTGACCCTGGCTTGGATGACTACCCGCTCCTGGACTTGACCTCGGCTTGTTCCTGCTCTCTCTTCCTCACACTTGATGTGCGATTATTTTTGATTTCTCCAATGAACTGCTTTATTTTACCTGCATCCCCGTGTGTTCTGGTTTCCTGGCACCCTGACACAGGACCGGCACCCTGACACAGCACCGGCACCCTGACACAGGACCGGCAACCTGACACAGGACCGGCAACCTGACACAGCACCGGCAACCTGACACAGCACTGGCACCCTGACATAGGATCGGCAACCTGACACAGGACCGGCAACCTGACACAGGACCGGCACCCTGACATAGGATCGGCAACCTGACACAGGACCGGCAACCTGACACAGGACCGGCACCCTGACATAGGATCGGCACCATGACACAGGACCGGCAACCTGACACAGGACCGGCACCCTGACACAGGACCGGCAACCTGACACAGGACCGGCACCCTGACACAGCACCGGCAACCTGACACAGGACCGGCAACCTGACACAGGACCGGCAACCTGACACAGCACCGGCAACCTGACACAGGACCAGCACCCTGACATAGGATCGGCAACCTGACACAGGACCGGCAACCTGACACAGGACCGGCACCCTGACATAGGATCGGCAACCTGACACAGGACCGGCAACCTGACACAGGACCGACAACCTGACAATGGCCCGGCACCCTGACATAGGATCGGCACCATGACACAGGACCGGCAACCTGACACAGGACCGGCACCCTGACACAGGACCGGCAACCTCACACAGGACCGGCAACCTCACACAGGACTGGCACCCTGACACAGGACCGGCAACCTGACAATGGACCGGCACCCTGACATAGGACCGGCACCCTGACACAGGACCGGCAACCTGACACAGGACCGACACCCTGACATAGGACCAGCACCCTGACACAGGACTGGCAACCTGACACAGGACCGGCAACCTGACACAGGACCAGCACCCTGAGACAGGACCGGCAACCTGACACAGGACCGGCACCCTGACACAGGACTGGCAACCTGACACAGGACCGGCACCCTGACACAGGACCAGCACCGTTACACAGGACCGGCAACCTGACACAGGACTGGCACCCTGACACAGGACCGGCAACCTGACAATGGACCGGCACCCTGACATAGGACCGGCACCCTGACACAGGACCGGCAACCTGACACAGGACCGACACCCTGACATAGGACCAGCACCCTGACACAGGACCGGCAACCTGACACAGGACCGGCACCCTGACACAGGACCGGCAACCTGACACAGGACCGGCACCCTGACACAGCACCGGCAACCTGACACAGGACCGGCAACCTGACACAGGACCGGCAACCTGACACAGCACCGGCACCCTGACATAGGATCGGCAACCTGACACAGGACCGGCAACCTGACACAGGACCGGCACCCTGACATAGGATCGGCAACCTGACACAGAACCGGCAACCTGACACAGGACCGGCAACCTGACAATGGCCCGGCACCCTGACATAGGATCGGCACCATGACACAGGACCGGCAACCTGACACAGGACCGGTACCCTGACACAGGACCAGCAACCTCACACAGGACCGGCAACCTCACACAGGACCGGCACCCTGACACAGGACCGGCAACCTGACAATGGACCGGCACCCTGACATAGGACCGGCACCCTGACACAGGATCGGCAACCTGACACAGGACCGACACCCTGACATAGGACCAGCACCCTGACACAGGACCGGCAACCTGACACAGGACCGGCAACCTGACACAGGACCAGCACCCTGAGACAGGACCGGCAACCTGACACAGGACCGGCACCCTGACACAGGACCGGCAACCTGACACAGGACCGGCACCCTGACACAGGACCAGCACCCTTACACAGGACCGGCAACCTGACACAGGACTGGCAACCTGACACAGGACCGGCACCCTGACATAGGACCGGCACCCTGACACAGGACCGGCAACCTGACACAGGACCGGCAACCTGACACAGGACCGGCAACCTGACACAGGACCAGCACCCTGACACAGGACCAGCACTCTGACACAGGACCGGCAACCTGACACAGGACCGGCACCCTGACACAGGACCGGGAACCTGACACAGGACCGGCACCCTGACACAGGACCGGCAACCTGACACAGGACCGGCACCCTGACACAGGACCAGCAACCTGACACAGGACCGGCACCCTGACACAGGACCAGCACTCTGACACAGGACTAGCAACCTGACACAGGACCAACACTCTGACACAGGACCGGCAACCTGACACAGGACCTGCACTCTGACACAGGACCAACACTCTGACACAGGACCGGCAACCTGACACAGGACCAGCACCCCTTCAAAGCCTGAGCAGCTAACACATATTTTTGTCCAAAACCCAGGTTATCCTATGGGCACAGGTCACACCATTACAATGCAGTGCAGAGAAAGCAAAATACAGCATTTTTTCTGCACCGCAAATGCTCAAAAACGCACGTAAACGCAGACAAATGCACTGTAACACATTGCATTTAACATAAAAACGCCAAAGAAAGAAAGTAGAAGGAAACTACCTCCTTTTCTCCCATCCCCCACCTAACACAAATCCCCCTAAATCACCACTCCTAGTACCCCCCCTCCAAATATCCCCTCCTAAAACAATTCTTACCCCCTGCTGGCCCCCCAAATTTCTCCTCCAAGCATAAATCCCCTCCCCCCTCTTTCATATCACCTCTTCAAGCACAAACCCCCCAAATTGACCCTCCTATCACAAATCATTTTCTCCCATCCCCCACTCAACACAGATCCCTCAAAATCACCACTCCTAATCCCCCCCCCTCAATCTCAAGTGCAAATGTAGGTGGAAAAATGCGCATCAACTGAATGTAAATGCGCATAAAAACGTGCATCAAATTAATGCAAATGTGCCAAAAAATACAGTAGATGTGCAATTTCTGGTATGCATGGGCACTTAATGAAATCCCAAGCGCGGATAGCATGCGAAAATTTGTCGTATGACAAAAAGCGATACGAATGAGGCAAAGCACACCCTGAAAAAGAGGCTGACGCTCCGCGACCAAAAAGGTTCTGGAGCTACTTTGGGGTGTTTGTCGCACGTTGGGCAGCCCTTTTAAGTGAATGGTTTGCTCTGGTTGCGATGCGCGTTAACTTGTGAAAAACAGGCAAAAAAACGCGAGCGGGAATGTGCATTTCCACAAGGCCCAGGTGTGAATAGGGCGAATATTTGTTACATTGTATGTAGCGGAGCTGAATTGCTTTCCTGGAAAAGCTGGTGTGTTCCTGTAGGTCTATGGGCTTTCTATGATGGGGGGGGGGGGCATCCTTTTACTTAGCCGGTGGCACTGCGGGAGCGCAGGGAATATCCCGTGTTTACCCAGAGACACAGGAAAGTCACATGATTGAGAGAAATTCACCGTTCTATTTCAAGGAGGTGATGTGAGGAAACAGAAAGCAGAAATCAGAGCCAGCATTACCTGACTGGTCAGTATACATAATACAGAAAGTGAAAATAAATTCCATCTACACCCTTAATGAATGCCATTTACCTTGCTCTGGGCACTGCGTCTTAATAAAAAGACATTATTTCCTCTCTGCTGCATCTCAGTGCTGCTGATCTCCTGCAGGCTCTTTGCAGCCATCTCCATCTACATGCATTCCATTGGTGGCAGGGGCTTCATGGCACTAATAGTGATGAGCTTGGTTTCAATCCGAATATGAGTTTGGATAATGCAGGAAGGCAGCTGTCATTGCTGGGTAAATCAGGTCTGGCTAATACCTCATTAGCAGTCACTCCTGGTTCATGTGTATATATTCTGGAAGTGTCTGGTGGAGACGTCACATCTTATGTGCAGCAGGAAGGTGAGCAGTGTCTGGACTGGAGAGGAGCAACTAGCAGATGGCACACGTGGTGTGCAATATGGGAACGCTAGATCGGTAGGTGAGCAGGACCGGAGAGAGAGGACTGAGCAGGAGAGGATCAGCAGACCTGGGGGACTGGAGCAGGAGAAACTAGCATGTCATGGGAGGTGTGCAGGGGACCAGAGAGAGCAGAGGGTCAGCAGAGCTGGGGGTACTACTGAGTTGGAGATCAGCAGAGCTGGAGGTTACTACTGAGGGGGGGGGGGATCAGCAGAGCTGGGGGTTACTACTGAGGGGGGGATCAGCAGAGCTGGGGATTACTACTGAGTGGGGGATCAGCAGAGCTGAGGGTTACTACCAGTGGTGGCTGGTGCTCCTTAGGTCGGGGGGGGGGGCGGCAGACAGACCACACCATACCCCCCCTGACCACACCAGCTCCAGCTCGCACACCATACCCACCCCCCGCAGTCGCCGGCTCACTCACCCTGGACTGACATGTGGAGGGCAGGTGGCGGCGGCTTCCCCCTCAGTCTCCTCCTCCTTAGCCAATAGCATGGCTTCTCCTTTTGGCCAATTGGGAAACAGGTCTCAGGATTGGCCAGGAGGAGAATTCTTGTGACAATAGCGAATATTCATTCGCTATTGTCACACAACTGGGTGGGCTCCGGGCGCAGTGCTCTGTTCCCTGAGCCCACCCTTTTTTGAAGCCTATTAGAGCCTCTGGCTCTAATCACATGCTTCAAAAAAAAAAAAAACCCCATTGGAATCCATGCGTCTGACGCCCTGCATGTAGATTAGGGGGCCGGACGCATGGATGGGGGGGCGGCGCCCCTGTGCCCCCAATGGACGGGCCACCACTGGTTACTACTTAGCCGGGGATCAGCAAAGCTTGGGGTTACTACTGAGCGGGGATCAGAAGTGCTGTAGTTTACTATAAGTGGGGGAATCAGTTGAGCTGGGGGTTATTACTGAGCGAGGGATCAGCAGAGCTGGGGGTTAGTACTGAGCGGGGGATCAGCAGAGCTGGGGGTTAGTACTCAGCGGGGGATCAGCAGAGCTGGGGGTTAGTACTGAGCGGGGGATCAGCAGAGCTTGGGGTTACTACTGAGCGGGGATCAGAAGTGCTGTAGGTTACTACTAAGCGGGGGAATAAGTTGAGCTGGGGGTTATTACTGAGTGGGGGATCAGCAGAGCTGGGGGTTAGTACTGAGCGGGGGATCAGCAGAGCTGGGGGTTACTATTGAGCAGTGGATCAGCAGAGCTGGGGGTTAGTACTGAGCAGGGGATCAGCAGAGCTGGGGGCTAGTACTGAGCGGGGGATCAACAGAGCTGGGGGTTAGTACTGAGCAGGGGATCAGCAGAGCTGGGTGTTAGTACTGAGCGGGGGATCAGCAGAGCTGGGGGTCAGTAATAAGCAGGGGATCAGAAGAGCTGGGGGTACTACTGAGTGGGGCATTTGCAATGCTGGGAATACTACTGAGCAGGGAATCTGTTGAATGAGGGTACTAATAAGCTTGAGATCTGCTGAACAAAGGTACCAATGAGATGGGGATCTGCTTAGTGGGGGTTCTACTCGGCCCTTTAAAAAAAAATAGAAAATCAACACACACACAGGGCATTTGCCAAGCTTCACTAAAGCTTCAAAAAAGCATCATGGAAGCATCAAAAACACTTTAAAAAAGCATGTTGGAGCGGTAGGCACTTTATTGTGTGCTGAAGTTGAAGCGAGTGCAGATGAGCCCTAAAGGAAATCACTGGTTTATATTCCTTCCTTCAATTCCCACAAAAATGTTTCCGCTCGGAAACTGCTGTACATTCAACACTGCGATCATACGATATCGCCAGCTTTGCATTTTACGAGGACGTATGCTCTGCATACATTGGGTGATGTTGCGCAACGCCGCCACTGAAAAGGAACTCATATTTATTTTAATAATTCATATATGTTGCAATTCTGCATCTGATAAAAATAGACATTTCCTGTCTAACGCAAAATGTTAATTCAGTACCGCCGGCTACTGAGATCGCCACCAGTTCAAGAGTTTTGACACTTCGAAATAACGGAACTCGCAATAATCTACTAATCGAGGTCCAGTCACTTCCTATGAAGTTTCTGGTAACACGCTGCGCCGCCATGACACAGCCTGTGCATATAGACCAACTATTCCCCCAATAGGAGTGCGAATTTTAAAGGCAGGCATGGCACCAATTGTAAAGAAAGTAAAAAAATATACGATTTTATTATATCATATTAACCACTTCTGGACCGGAAGATTTTCCCCCTTTAATGACCAGGCCATATTTTGCGGTTCGGCACTGCGTTACTTGAACGGACAATTGCGCGGTCGTGCGACGCTGTACCCAAATAAAATTGATGTCCTTTTTTCCCCACAAATAGAGCTTTCTTTTGGTGGTATTTGATCACCTGTGCGATTTCTTTTTTTTTTTTTTTTTTTTTTTGCGCTATAAACAATAAAAGAGCGACAATTCTGAAAAAAAAAACAACAATATTTTTCACATTCTGCTATATAACATTCCCAAAAAAATAAATAAATTAAAAAATCAAAATTTTTTAACATTTTAGGCCAATTTGTTTTCTGCTACATATTTTTTGTTAAAAAAAATCGCAATAAGCGTATTTTGATTGGATTGCGCAGAAGTTATTGCATCTACTAACTACGGGAAAGATTTATGTCATTTTTATTGTTGTTTTTTTTTTTACTAGTAATGGCGGCAATCTTGCGGCGGACAGATCCGACACCTAACTGACATTTTTGACACTTTTGGGGGGACCAGTGACATTTATTTTAACGGACAATTGCGCGGTTGTGCGACGCTGTACCTAAATAAAATTGATGTCCTTTTTTTCCCACAAACAGAGCTTTCTTTTGGTGCCATTTGATCACCTGTGCGATTTTTAATTTTTGCGCTATAAACAAAAAAAGAGCGACAATTCTGGAAAAAAAACAATATTTTTCACATTCCCCCCAAAAAAAAAAAAAAAAATTTAAAAATCTAAATTTTTTAACATTTTAGGCCAATTTGTTTTCTGCTACATATTTTTGGTAAAAAAAAAAAAAAAAAAAACGCAATAAGCGTATTTTGATTGGTTTGCGAAAAAGTTATCGCATCTACTAACTACGGGAAAGATTTATGTCATTTTTATTGTTTTTTTTTTTTTTTACTAGTATTGGCGGCGATCTGCGATTTTTTTTTTTTTTTTGCGGGACTGCAACATTGCGGCGGACAGATCGGACCCCTGACTGCCATTTTTGAAACTTTTGGGGGGGACCAGTGACATTACTACAATAATCAGTGCTAAAAATTTGCACTGTTACTGTAATAATGACACTGGCAGGGAAGGGGCTAACAATGTGGGTGATTAAGGGGTTAAATGTGTACCTAGGGGCGTGTTTCTAACTGTATGGGGGCGGGGCTTGTGAAATGATCATAGAGACCTGTGTTCCTATATAGAAGGATCACAGGCACTCTGTGATCGTTCCAGGGAGAAGAACGGTCAGCTGTGTTTACAATAGCTGACCGTCCTTCTCAATTGGAGCCGCCTGCCCCGTGCATCGGAGTCCCCGCTGACGAGCGGGGGGTGGGAGCGTGCCACCGCCAGAGCGCGCTCACCCCCTAGCTGCAGGCGCGCGACCGATGTATGCCTACGTCAGTTTGCGCAGGAGGGGCTGCCTGCCGCAGTATAACTGCGGCGGGGGCGGTCGGAAAGCGGTTAAAATAGCTGACAGTGGTGAAAAAAAATATGATTTTATTATATCATATTAAAATAGCTGACAGTGGTGAACAATCAATAAAACCAAGACGGATACAATGAAATGGACAAGAAGCACCTTAACCACTTCTGGACCGGGCTTTTTTCTGACACTTGTTGTTTACAAGTTAAAATTATTTTTTTTTGCTTAAAAAATTATTTAGAACCCCCAAACATTATATAGATTTTTTTTTTTTTTTTTTTAGCAGAGAACCTAGAGAATAAAATGGAGATCGTTTCAAAATTTTTATCAAACCATATTTGCGCAGCGGTCTTACAAATGCAATTTTTTGTTGGGGGAAAAACACACTTTTTTAAATTAAAAAATAAGAAAACCGTAAAGTTAGCCCAATTTACTTTCTAAAAAGTGAAAGATGATGTTACGCCGAGTAAATAGATACCCAACATCTCATCCTTCAAAATTGTGCACACTCGTGGAATGGCGACAAACATTGGTACTTAAAAATCATCATAGGCAACATTTAAAAAATGTCTACAGGTTACCAGCTTAGAGTTACAGAGGAGGTCTAGGGCTGGAATTATTGCTCTTGCTCGGACGATCGCGGCGATTCCTCAAATGTGTGGTTTGAACACCGTTTACATATGTGGGCACGACTTGCGTATGTGTTCGCTTTAATTTTTCGTTCGCTCCGTGGATGGAGTGCTTTAATTTTCTATTTTTTTCCTATTTATTTTATCTTTTATTCTTTTATTTTTACACTGCCCTTTTCCAATCACTCCAGTGGCAGACGGACCCCCCCCCCCCCACGCCAGTTTACTTACCTTGCTCAGCGGGACTGACAGGCAGCGGCAGCTGTCTCCTCCCTCCTTGGCCAATAGGATGCCTTCTCCTTTCGGCCAATCGGAAAACAGGTCTCAGGACCCAGTTCCTAATTGGCCAAGAGGAGAATCAGTGTGGCAATATTGAATATTCATTCGCTATTGTCACACAACTAGGTGGGCTCAGGGCGCAGTGCTCTGTGCCCCAAGCCCTCCCTTTTTAGAAGCCTATTAGAGCCTCTGGCTCTAATCACGTGCTTCAAAAAAAAAGAAATCCCCCATTGGAATCCAGGTGTCCGGCGCCCTGCATGTAGATTTGGGGGCCGGACGCATGGATGGGGGGGCGGCACCCCTGCGCGCCAAATGGATGGGCCGCCACTGTTATGATGTCTAACAATTTGTCTCCAGACCAGTCAACAGTGAGCACTGAGCAGTCCTGCAGGCTACACGCAGCGTTGCTCTTCCATGCGGCTAACCTGCAACTGGCGTGGCGCCCAAACCAGCATCCGGTCTGCAGGTAGAGACGGGGTGCAGATGATATCTAACTAAGTGAGCTGCACCGGCTCAATCCATGGCCACCCTGCTTTAGCAATTGCTAGTTACTACAGCAGCAACTCTGTCTCGTTGGTTGGGGCCCGGGCGGCCAGACCCCTCAGGGCGCCCGGGCCCCTCACGATGCCTGGGCCCCCTACATGTGTATGGGCTGTCCCCCCTCCTGATGGCGGCCCTGATGAGCGACACCTATTATCAAAAGTATGTAGGCATAGGATACACGCCCCCCTTAAATGAGCATTGTATAAAAAAATGATTTGTTAAACCCACAAGTGTTTTTATTTACCAGTGCTATTCCTTTAACCCCTTGCTAACCGCCCACCGTAGTATTACTGCGGCAGTGCGGCTCGGCTGTGCAAAACCACGTAGTACTATGTGATTTCGTGCACGAGGTCTCGGTAGTGCGAGTGCGCGCCGCCGGGGCCACGCTCCCGCTGTGTTTAGACACAACGGGAGGCAGGCCGCGGGAGGAGGGGCAACAATTGCCACTGCCCTCCCGCGATTGTCAGATAAACTGACAGAAGACCCGCCTGCTTATGTAAACAAAGGAGGCGGATCTTCTGTCAGACAGGCAAGGAGAGATCAGAAGTTTCAGCTAAGCTACAACACCGATCTCTGTGGGCCTGTCACAGAACCCATCCCCCACACAGTGAGCAAGCATATTTAGGCACACATTAACCCCCAGTGTTAACCCCTTCCCTGCCAGTGTCATTTATACAGTAACAGTGCATATTATTTAGCACTGATTACTGTATTAATGTCACTGGTCCCCAAAAAGTGTTGAAAATGTTAGTTAGGGGTCCGATCTGTCCGCCGCAATTTCGCAGTCCCGCTACAAATCGCTGATCACCGCCATTACTAATAAAAAAATAAATAAATAAAAAGTTAAAAAATCTATCCCGTAGTTTGTAAACGCTTTAACTTTTGCGCAAACCAATTAAAATACGCTTTTTGGGATTTTTTTTTTTTTTACCAAAAATCTGTAGCAGAATACAAATTGGCCTAAACTGATAAAAAAATTACATTTTTAATTTTTTTTCAATTTGGAAACTTTTATCGCAGAAAGTAAAAAATATGGCGTTTTTTTTTTTTCAAAATTACGCTCTTTTTTTGTTTATAGCGCAAAATCTAAAAACCGCAGAGGTGATCAAATACCACCAAAAGAAAGCTCTGTTTGTGGGGAAAAAAAAAGGGACATCAATTGTATTTGGGTACAGCATCGCACGACCGCGCAATTTTTCGGTAAAGCAACGCAGTGCTGAATCGCAAAAAATGGCCTGGTCATTAAGGGGGGGTAAAACCTGCCGGAGCTGAAGTGATTAAACTGGCTTTTGAAATTTACAAATGCAGCAATTTAGAACTTTTAGCACTTTTTAGCGCTGGGGAAACACTATTGCATTGACAAAAAGTGCATTTTATATACAGCTATACAGATCAGAGCAAAATGAGGGACAAATGAAGAGGAAAGAGGGACTTTGTTCCAAATCAGGGACATTCCCTCGAAATCAGGGACAGTGTGGAGCTATGGATTTGGTGTTATTTTCTTTGTATTGCAGGCTGCAGTGCATACTTGCCAACTGTCCCTTTTTTCCTGGGACAGTCCCTGGAAATAGGAGCCTGTCCCAGGTAATTTATATTGTCCCTGGAAGCGCCTGTTAATCGGGCTGCCCATAAATGTTACTCAGAAGTAGTGCAGCTGAATGGGAGAATTATTCCAACTCTGCTACTTTGAACTTAAATTTGAAATTCCCGTTTTCATTTCCTCTAATTCTCTCTTTATTGAATAGACTCTATAATCTGATAAATAGGCGAGATTAACCACTTAAGCCCCGGAGGATTTTCCTGCTAAAAGACCAGGGGGTATTTTGCGATTCGGCACTGCGTGAATTTAACAGACAATTGCGCGGTTGTGCGAAGCTGTACCTAAACGAATTTGACGTCCTTTTTTTCCCACAAACAGAGCTTTCTTTTGGTGGCATTTGATCACGCGCTATAAACAAAAAAAGAGCGACAATTTTGCAAAAATAACAATATTTTTCACATTTTTTTTATATGAAATTCCCCAAAAAAAAAATGTAAAAATCAGAATTTTTTAAAATTTTTGGCCAATTTGTTTTATCCTACCTATGTTTGGTAAAAAAAATCGCAAAAAGCGTATTTTGATTGGTTTGCGCAAAAGTTATCGCGTTTACTAACAAAGGGAAAGATTTTTGTCATTTTTGTTGTTTTTTTTTTTAACGCGTAATGGCGGCGATCTGCGATTTTTTTTTGCGGTACTGCGACATTGCGGCGGACAGATCGGACCCTTGACTGACATTTTTGACACTTTTGGGGTTACCAGTGACATTTCTACAGTAATCAGTGCTATACATATGCACTGTTACTGTAAAAATACACTGGCAGTGAAGGGGTTAACTTTATTTGGGAGGGAGGGGCTGTGTGTGTCCCTAGGGGCGTGGTTTCTACTGTGATTGGCTGTGGCTCTAGCTGTAAGGACACTGATCAACGGATCTACGTACTAGATCCGAGTGATCAGTGTCTTTACAGCGAGGAGAATGACAGGCAGCTTGTTTACACAAGCTGCCTGACATTCTCCCTCTCCCCCGACGATCGCCGAGTGGCCGGCGGACATCGGGTCCGCTGGTCACACGCGTGGGGGGGTCCGTGACCGCGCGGGAGTGGGAGCGCGCCTCCGCGGGCGCGCGCTCGCTCCCCAGACCCTCCCAGGCTAGTGAAGTTAATTAACGTCACTCTGCCTGGCAGGGGCTGACCGCCGCAGTAAATTTACTTGCGGCGGTCGGCAAGCGGTTAATTGTGCAGAGTGGGCGGAGCTTCAAGGAAATTAGTGTGGTAATTGATAGCTGTGCTGCAAAGTGTCCCTGGAAATTTTTTTAAAATGTTGGCAACTATGGCAGAGCTGCATTGAAGGTTATGGATCAGTTCCTGGCAGCTGGGAGGAAGCGTCTGATTGTTGTGTCCAGTTTTCTGTCTGGAGGACACAGAAGCAGGATGCTATCTGGAGAGGCTTCACTTCCTCTAATAGGCATAAAATATCTGGGGAAGATTTGTAACTCTAATATAAATCTTTAGCAGGTTCATTTTATTTCAAAAGTAATTTCCTTCTTGCTGACAGTATGCATATACGTGGCCTCGCTGGACTGTTTTTTTTTTTTTTTCCATGGGGCTGCATATATGCCCATCCCCCCTCAACTTTGTGAGATGGGAACGAGGGACACCTATTAGCAAAAGTGCGCAGGCATAGGACACACCCCCTGCCACACCCCCTTAACCACTTGCCGACCACCCGTCACAGTTTTACTACGGCAGGCTGGCTCGGCTGCGCAAAATGACGTGGGGCTACGTCAGTCGCGCGAGTGGCAGTGGGGATGCCGATCCACGGGACTGGAGGCCGCGATCGCTCCCCGCTGAGAGAGGAGGACGGTCAGCTGTTGTAAACACAGCCAACCGTTCTTCTCCCTGGAATGATCACAGAGCGCCTGTGATCTTTCTATATAGGATCAGGGCCGGCCTTTGGGGTGTGCGAGCTGTGCGGACGCACAGGGCGCCATGGGCAACAGGGGCGCCGTGCGGCCATCACAGCTCGCAGATGATCAGGCCGCACAGCGGGAGGTAAGCGGCGATCGCGGCCTGGAAGTTCAGTGTGGGGGTCTCTGATGTAAGGGGGGCTCTGTGTGGGGGGGGGTCTCTGATGTAAGGGGGGCTCTGTGTGGGGATTTTCTGATGTAAGGGGGGCTCTGTGTGGGGATTCTCTGATGTAAGGGGGGCTCTGTGTGGGGATTCTCTGATGTAAGGGGGCTCTGTGTGGGGAGTCTCTGATGTAAGGGGGGGGGGCTCTGTGTGGGACTCTAATGTAAGGGGGGTCTTTGATGTAAGGGGGGGCTCTGTGGGGATCTCTAATGTAAAGGGGTATTTGATGTAAGGGGGGCTCTGTGTGGGGATTCTCTGATGTAAGGGGGGCTCTGTGTGGGGATTCTCTGATGTAAGGGGGGCTCTGGGTGGGGAGTCTCTGATGTAAGGGGGGGGCTCTGTGTGGGACTCTAATGTAAGGGGGGTATTTGATGTAAGGGGGGCTCTGTGAGGGGTCTCTAATGTAAGGGGGGCTAAGTTATTAGTGATCATAAAAAAGAAAAGTCAAATAAAGTGTAACAAAGTGCAAGAAAATGTGCGGTGGGGGGGGGGGGGGGCGCCACAGGATTAGCTCACACAGGGCGCCTGAACACCTAAGGCCGGCCCCGTATAGGATCACAGGTCTCTGTGATCATTTCACAAGCCCATCCCCCATACAGTTAGAAAACACTCCCATAGGCTCACATTTAACCCTTTGATGACCACTGTGCTAACCCTTTCCCTGCCAGTGTCATTATTACAGTACCAGTGCATATTTTTAGCACTGATTACTGTAGTAATGTCACTGGTCCCCCCCCCCCCCAAAAAAAAGTGTCAAAAATTTAATTTAGGGGTCCGATCTGTCCGCCGCAATGTCGCAGTCCCACTAAAAATCGCGGCCATTACTAGTAAAATATATAAATAAATAAAAATGACATAAATCTTTCCCCTAGTTTGTAGACGCGATAACTTTTGCGCAAACCAATCAATATACACTTATTGCAATTTTTTTTTTTTTTTTTACCAAATATATGTAGCAGAATACAAATTGGCCTAAAAGGAAAAAAAATGTATTTACTTTTTTTTTTTGGGAATGTTATATAAAAGAATGTGAAAAATATAGTTTGTTTTTTTCAGAATTGTCGCTCTTTTTTTGTTTATTGCGCAAAAAATAAAAAACGCAGAGATGATCAAATAGCCAAACAAAAGAAAGCTCTATTTGTGGCAAAAAAAGGACATCAATTTTATTTGGGTACAGCGTCGCACGACCGCGCAATGTTCTGTTAAAGTAACGCAGTGCCGAATCGCAAAAAATGACCTGGTCATTAAGGGGGGCGAATCCTTCTGGTCCAGAAGTGGTTAAAGCAGAATTATATAAAAATGATTAGTGAAACCCACAAGAGCTTTTCTACCACTTATATTCCTTTATATTGGCTTTTGAAATTTACAAATGCAGCAATTTAGAAATTGGATGAAAGGTTTAGCCCCCGTTCACACTAAGGCGACCTGTGAGGCGACCTGGTTGCCTGACAGGTCGCCGTAGGTCACCTTCCATAGAGAAGCTGCGGACCCGTTCTAATAGGAGCGACACAAGTCGCTCCAAATTAGAAAAAGGGTCCGGAGCTTCTTTGGGGCGACCCGGAGCGACCTGCATAGACTTCAATGTTATGAAGTCCGTGCCGGCCGCTCCGAGGTCGCGGTGCGAGCAGCGCGCCGCGACCTGTGAGGTCGCCCCGGGAAGTAGCGTCGCCCCAGTGTGAACGGGGCCTTAGCGCTGGGAAACACTTTTTGAAGGATAAAAAGTGCATTTTATGTACAACTATATAGAAAAAGGAAGAGTTTTGAGACTTTGAGTGAGGCGTGTGCCACGACCAATGAAATAAAAACATGTTTATTGCAGCAGAGATGACAGTGAAAATAACAATGCATATGACAAAAATAAAAATAAATAACAGACTTGATAGACATAAACTGAATGCGTATGACTGAATCGCATAATGACACAACAGGTTCAAACAATTTGTGTAAAGGAACAGACAATACAGAATACTGAGATTGCATCAAAGTAGGCCCGACGCGTTTCTGTGGACTGCATTCCACTTCCTCAGGGGCAGATGTATAGTGAATGTCTGTAAAGGATAAATAAATATATATCAAATATACAGAAATGATATATATTAAGAAAAAGGGAGGAAGGTGATTCAACCCTCATCAACTTACAATGCAGCTCAGATCTACTGTTGCATACTAATATGGTTAACCGGGCATGGCTGGAAGTACGTCTCTCCCAGGAGCTGAGGGGGTAAACCTATGCGGACAAGGCATGAGGCGACAGAAACTAGAGAAGAAAAAGTAGAAATGAATAGGGATGAAAATGAAAGTGAGAGACTTGCAGTGGTAAGGAATGGGAATATGAATGAATATAGGGGGCTTGTAGCCACAAAGTGATCCAATAGGGAGGTACATTAGTGTGTATATATATATATATATATATATATATATATATATATATATATATATATATATATATATATATATATACTGTATATATATATATATATATATATATATAGCAATGAGTAATGCTATTGATACACAACGTGTTGTCCCAAAGAGAAACATGATGAAAAAGAGCATGCATGGGGTGAAGGAATGGAAGCAGTGCTTAAAGATGATGGTCGTAAAGTGGTTAACCACTTAAGCCCCTGAAGATTTTACCCCCTTCCTGACCAGGGGGTATTTTGCGATTCGGCACTGCGTGACTTTAACGGACAATTGCGCGGTCGTGCGACGCTGTACCTAAACAAATTTGACGTCCTTTTTTTTCCACAAACAGAGCTTTCTTTTGGTGGTATTTGATCACCTGTGCGATTTTTTGATCATGCGCTATAAACAAAAAAAGAGCGTCAATTTTGCAAAAATAGCAATATTTTTCACATTTTTTTATATGAAATTCCCCCCCAAAAAAATGTAAAATTCAACATTTTTTAACATTTTAGGCCAATTTGTTTTATGCTACATATTTTTGGTAAAAAAAATTGCAAAAAGCGTATTTTGATTGATTTGCGCAAAAGTTATTGCGTTTACTAACTAAGGGAAAGATTTTTGTCATTTTTGTTGGGTTTTTTTTAACGCGTAATGGCGGCGACTGCGACATTGCGGCGGACAGATTGACTGACATTTTTGACACTTTTGGGGTTACCAGTGACATTACTACAGTAATCAGTGATATACATATGCACTGTTACTGTAAAATGACACTGGTAGTGAAGGGGTTAACTTTATTTGAGAGGGAGGGGTGGTGTGTGTCCCTAGGGGCGTGATTCTAACTGTGATTGGCTGTGGCTTGAAGTGTAGGAACAGTGATCAACGGTCCTACATAGTAGAACCGTTTGATCACCATTCTTACACAGGGGAGAATGACAGGCGGCTGTGTTTACATTAGCCGCCTGCCTTTCTCCTGCTGTCACGGACGATCGCGAGTGCCCGGCGGACATACGTCCCTTTGCCTGTGAGGGGCTGACCGCCGCAGTATATGTACTTGCGGCGGTCGGCAAGTGGTTAATGGACAGAAGGGAATCTAACATTTCCAGTTGGATGTGTTGCCGTAAAAAAAAAAAAAGTCTCACATGCTGCATTTTAAAAAAAACACTAAAAAGTTGCAATGCATTGGTTGTATGAAGATGAATTCTTGTCTTATGAATGTGTTGGGTTGTAGAAGAATCTTCGCCCGGGGCCACCTAAGCCTCGCCCCCCCCCCCCCACTGAACGGACCCGGGGCCGTATTTCACCATAACACGGTGGAATTCCCTCCAGGTCGTACAGATTCCCCCTTTACTGTTCCAGCCAAGAATTTCTGATAGAGAATTCTAACTATGAGAGAAAAATAACACATAGTTCTAGAGGGACAGGAATTCCTACCAGAGGAGGAAATCCAACTTCCCGCATCAGCTTCCTGTGATTCACGTACAAACAGCCGCCGCGGTCCGTACCGATGTGACTGCCGGAATGGTCAGCACATGGACTACTCACCGCACTGCAATCAACGCTCACATCTGCAGATGGTCCTTTCTGTGTTAAAATATAGGAGCGGTGTGGTTGGGGGGGGGTTGAGGTAACCCGAAATTGAAAGTGAACAGGTTACACAACTTCTCCTTCAACCCCTTCACACCTAAGGGTAAAACAAATCTTAATGCCTAAGAACAATTTTGTAACTTTGATATGTGTTAGTAAAACCGTACATATCATCACAAGTACTTTGTGCATCCAGGGGTACCACTTATTTTTTCAGGATAAATTGGGCTTTCAGTTGGTGGTAAATGGTTATGGACAGTGTTGGGGGTAACGAGTTACAAAGTAACGGATTACAGTAACTACATTACTTTTTTTGGTAACGAAGTAACGTAACTAGTTACAATACTAATATTGGTAACTACACTACTTTACTAGGCTATAGGAGGTAACTACACTACTTTACTAGTCTATAGGAGGTAACTACACTACTTTACTAGGCTATAGGAGGTAACTACACTACTTTACTAGGCTATAGGAGGTAACTACACTACATTACTAGGCTATAGGAGGTAACTACACTACTTTACTAGTCTATAGGAGATAACTACACTACTTTACTAGGCTATAGGAGGTAACTACACTACTTTACTAGGCTATAGGAGGTAACTACACTACTTTACTAGGCTATAGGAGGTAACTACACTACTTTACTAGACTATAGGAGGTAACTACACTACTTTACTATGCTATAGGAGGTAACTACACTACTTTACTAGTCTATAGGAGGTAACTACACTACTTTACTAGTCTATAGGAGGTAACTACACTACATTACTAGGCTATAGGAGGTAACTACACTACTTTACTAGGCTATAGGAGGTAACTACACTACTTTACTAGTCTATAGGAGGTAACTACACTACTTTACTAGGCTATAGGAGGTAACTACACTACTTTACTAGGCTATAGGAACGCGCTTTCCTGCGTTACCCAAGCCGTGCGATACAATCGTTATTTCTAAGAATAGAGAGGGATGAAGTTTATGACTTTTTGTTGCACTTTATGTTTTATTCTGTTTTTTCAGGTTTTGTTCTCATGTTTCCCAAAGCCTGTGTTTATACAATAAACTCTATGCAGAAAGAGTGTCATGTATCTTCTTCTACACGGTCAATTAAGAAAGAGGAAAGTAAAGTAATAAGTAGTGAAGTTACTTTTCAAATGCAGTAACTAGTAAAGTAATCTCGTTACAATTTACAGAAGCAGGGCTTTTTTTCTCAGAGAATAGGTGCAGGTACTCCCCTCTTCTGAGTCACCCCTTGTCTCCACCCCCTACCCACCTCTGAGTGCTGTCCTTTGGTTCCACCCTCTACCCACCTCCCAGTACCCCCCCACCCCCCGCCCTTTAGAGAATACAGAAACAAGTATCATTTTGTGGTTCTAGGTAATTTGTATAGAATTTGTTAATGATAACTAAAAAAGCAGTAAAATAGATCCCCTGGAATAAGCAACAATAGACCCCCCCTCAACAATAGATCCCCCCAGCGACAATAAATCTTCCCCTGCAACAATAGAAAAAACAGTAAATTAGATCCCCTGCAATCAGCAACAATAGACCCCCAACAACAATAGACCCCCCCAACAACAATAAATCCTCCCCTGCAACAATCACCCCCCCTGCAACAATAGACCCCCCCAACAACAATTGCCCCCCCAGCAGATATAGTTCCCCCAAGCAACAATAAATTCTCCACTGCAACAATAGCCCCCCCCCACAACAAAATGTCGTCCAGCAACAATAGATTTTCCCCAGCAATAATAGATCCCCCAGCAGCCAGCATCAATAGGCCATTCAGCTCACCCCACTGACCCCAGCACCCCTTTTCCATTGCATACATTCAGACTGGAGGTGCCGGAACTGCGTTCCCCCGCGTTCCCGCTGAAAAAAAGCCCTGTACAGAAGTAACTAGTTACATTTTTTGAGTAACTACTCCAATACTGGTTATGGATATCTTCTGATTTTGTCTTTATTATCAAAGGAAAAGTGGCCCAAAATAGTAAAAAAAAAAAACATTTTGTTTTAAATTTAGCTGTATATTTCTTTTTACTACCAAACTTTACCACCGAAGAACAACTCAAAATAAATACTCCTGTTCCCAACGATCGCAGCAATACCACATATGCGTATGGTATTTGTTGTTTGAAACAATAGTGCACATTTTTTTGTCCTACTTAAAACACACTGACACTAAATTGAAAAAAAGAAAAGAAAAAAAAGTGCTGCCCAAAATATACTTACCCTGACCTTGACCTTTGACCATTGCTTGACCCTAGCACTAACCTAGATAAAACTTTGATGGTATCCTGGGGTATTTCCTCCCAGATTTAGACCAGGGCATCACTGAGCTCCTGAACAGACTGAGGTGCAACCTGGCGGCGTCGGATGGACCGAAACATAATGTCCCAGAGGTGTTCTATTGGATTCAGGTCAGGCGAGTGTGGGGGCCATTCAATGGTATCAATTCCTTCATCCTCCAGGAACTGGCTGCATACTCTCACCACATGAGGCCGGGCATTGTCGTGCACCAGGAGGAACCCAGGACCTGGACCAGCGTAGGTTCTGACAATGGGTCCAGGGATTTCATCCCAATACCTAATGGCAGTCAGGGTGCCATTGTCCAGCCTGTAGAGGTCTGTGCGTCCCTCCATGGATTTGCCTCCCCAGACCATTCCTGACCCTCCACCCAACCGGTCATGCTAAACAATGTTACAGACAGCATAACGTTCTCCATGGCTTCACCAGACCCTTTCACGTCTGTCACATGTGCTTAGGGTGAACCGGCTCTCATCTGTGAAAAGCACAGGTGGTGGACCTGCCAATTCTGGTTTTCAATGGCAAATGCCAATCCAGTTCCATGGTGTCGGGCAGTGAGCACAGAGCCCACTAGAGGACGTCGGGCCCTCAGGCCACCCTCATGAACTCTGTTTCTGATTGTTTGGTCAGAGACATTCACACCAGTGGCCTGCTGGAGGTCATTTTGTAGGGCTCTGGCAGTGCTCATCCTGTTCCTCCTTGCACAAAGGAGCAGATACCGGTCCTGCTGATGGGTTAAGGACCTTCTATGGCCCTGTCCAGCTCTCCTAGAGTAACTGCCTGTTTCCTGGAATCTCCTCCATGCTACTCCATGCTCTTTGGAAATGGCACATATTGATGGGCCATCCTGGAGGATTTGGACTGCCTGTGCAACCTCTATAGGGTCCAGGTATCGCCTCATGCTACCAGTAGTGACACTGACCCCAGCCAAATGCAAAACTAGTGAAAAGATGAGTAGGGAAAAACATGTCAGTGGCCTCCACCTGTAAAACCATTCCTGTTTTGGAGGTCGTCTAGTGAACCTGTTGGTAATTTCATTAACACCAAAGCAGCTGAAACTGATTAACAACCCCCTCTGCTACTTAACTGGCCAGATCAATATCCCAGGAGTTTAATTGACTTGATGCTATACTCTGATTAAAAATTGTTTCTTTAACTATTTTGAGCAGTGTATATACGAGTGTTCTTCAAAAAGTTTCCACACTTTTTGTATACGTTTCACAGCCATATTCACCCCAGCGTGACAACTCAAACTAAACTGCAAAGTCAGCCAGCTTGCCAGACAGACTAGTCACATGACACACTCAGACACGACCAATTACTACTCCTCCCGCCCTTCGTCACTGCAGGGGCTTCGTTCTAAGGTGGGTATTTCATAATGAGCTAGTATGCGATGCACACTAGCTCATTATGTGTTTGTCTTTCAGGTGTTCGTTTTTTTTTTTTTAAATATTTTTTTTTCACATGTTACCTTTAGGGTCCTTTAACAGGGGCTTCCCTCCCGGCGGACTCTGTTTTGCTCAGCGGGGATCGATCCACCGATCCCCGCTGAGCAGGCGGATGACAGGTCCGTCTCCGCTTACTATGCAGAGACAGACCTGTCAGATCCCCGCTCTCCTCTATAGGGGATCAGATGAAAATGGACCGCCTGTCCGTTTTCATCCGATCCGATCCTCCAGATGGTTGGAAAATAGGATTTCCAGCCGTCTGGATTTCACGGACAGGATCGGATCGGACAGCAGCGGGTGTCAGCGGACATGTCACCACTCACATCCGCTGCCCCATAGATGTTCATGGAGCGTCCGATCAGATCCGCCTGAACAACTGACAGGGACCTGATCGGAAAGCCCGTGTGAAAGGGGCCTTAGTATAGCACACTTGTCACAACTGAGGTTCCAAGTTGTTATTATATATTTATATATTTATTTGATTGCTTTAGATCAGGCATGTCCAACCTGCGGCCCGGGGGCCGCATGCGGCCCAGAACCACAGGCAATGCGGCCCACTGCCCCCTGACAATTTTTTTTTTTTTGCTGGGGAGGAAGGAAGTCGAGTCGGGGGCATGGCCACGGCGGCTTCCAACTATCTGTAGGCAGTGGCTGCCTCGGAGGGGATCATCCACTAGTTGTGTTAAATTAGTGCTGGGGAAGGGAGGGCGCGGCAGCTCGGGAAGGGCGCAGCAGCGTTTTATTACTTATATACCTTAACTATAGTATATATTTTATATGCGGCCCGAGAGAATTTCTCTACACTCAATGTGGCCCAGAAAAGCCAAATGGTTGGACACCCATGCTTTAGATGATATTATTCACTAAGGTTTGTTTTAGTATGGCACTACGCACTTCAGAATGAGATGGTGATCAGTGCTTGCAGCTGGCTTGATTGAAGTAGTATTGGTCGTAGTAGCGCGCAGGAACGTTCGATATCAAAATAAATTGTTATCCTGGCTAATGAAATAAATAAATGCCAAAGTCCTTGATGGACCTAAATGCGCCTAAACGCGTTTGCAAAGACGCGGCTTAGGGGTGGTTTTGAAGCTGCTTTTCCCCTGCCGGAAGAAAAGCATTTACAAAAACCCCAGTGTGCATGAAGTCAAAATGCTGCAAAACACAGGAGTGTTCAGAGCAGCGTCCACTTTACCGTGATTGCGTTGCATCAGTCGCCGATGCCGCGTTCCTTTTAACAGATCCCCTAGTTCCCAGACTTCAATCAAACAGGCTGAAATCAAAGAGGAAAAGAAGAAAACTTGTTACGTTGTTTCTGGATGTGAACGGATGGTTTGGTAGTCATTGCTGCCTCTTAATATTCCGTTAATTAATGCAACATGTTCCAGCGATTATCTGCGCGGTTTACGGACGCGGTGCCTTCCCCATCTGTTGTTTCTGCCTGTACGGCGACAAAGAGCCCACTGTGTCCCCCTCTCACCAGCAATCCACCTGTTTAGCGGCCTCTGAGACCCCCATTGTACTGCGGTCAGGGAAGGCGGGGTGGACGAAACTTTCCTTAAACAAGAAGAAAAGCTTGCAGGTTTGCTTAGAATATTTGTGGAACTTCCCCCCCCCCCCCCTCAAATGGATTCCTGTAGACGTCTGGCAAAATTTCCCCGGAGTGTTTCATTCTGATTAGCTGCGTCTTGTAATGGCTGCAGACGCACATGTGTGCGCCTCGGTAATGTGACCTGTCAGCAGCCAAGCGTCTAATAAAGGGCGCTCAGTCACCAGGGTCTGCGGGACAGACTACAAGGGAAATCACGTATGGTCTGGCGGCCCGGAGCAGTGCTTGGAGAATTGAGTGCCTTGGAAAAGGATCACATCAATAGTCCTCCAGCCGTGCGTTAGAAAATTCTGTATTTAAATACTCTTGCAGAAAAATATATAAAAAAGTCAGTAGTGGAATGACACGGGGTGGGGGAAGGGGGGTGCGTTTATAAAGCGGCCAATGAGCATTTGCGAACATCCACTGCTTTTTTGCTTATGAATAGTCATGGCATCTATAAAAAGTATTAGCTGCCCCCATTCTTATGCTTTCAGCCATTTGCATTAGAACTTCCTATTCTTAAAATCCTGGTTTTGCCGATGTTTGACATATTTGTAATATTTTGAATTTTCTTTTTATATGGAGCTTCGTGGCACCATATAAAAATCACAGCACACAAAAAAGTGCACCTCCATAAAGTAAGGCCCCACTCACATGAGGCAGTTTGAAATCTGGGTCAGAATCACTTCGATTCAACCCATGATTCAAAATCGTGTCCGATGTGTGAAGCGCGTTTGGGTTCCATTATTCTTAATTGCACCCAAAACGCGATGCAATTCTGCCACGATTGTTGCGCGACAGCATCACGTGTCATTCACAGTAAAGTTGAAAATTGTTTTAAGCTTGTTGCCCAATAAGGACCAGGAGCAGAGGACCATGAGCTTCCCCTGGGTGACAAATGCACATTTCTGCGTGTAAATTGCGCTTTAAAAATCGTGAGCGGGAACGCTCGTTCCCTATGTGGAAGGTCTGAATGGGGTCTAATAGACCAACCTCCGATGGGGAAGGGCCTCAGTCCCTGAACCATCCAGGGCGTAAGGCTACTGATACGGACGACTCAAGGCACTCTAAGGTCTATCTAAGCCAGGTGGACCCTGTTCTTTAGGGACCTACCAAAGCTGGACCTCCAAGAACTTGGTGAGGGCTCTCCCCAAGAGAGACCCCCAGTTGGGAAGAGGAAAAAGACCCAAAGACCACAGATCCTTTCCCTGATGCAGACCCCAACAAACCTGCACCTTCAGTCTCTGTGCAAAAAAATACAGTAAATGTTACATCTACCGCTATCACGTTTTTTTTTATAATGCTTGCCGATTTTCCAGCAACACATCATCAATTTTATTGGTCATTCTCGATTCCTATGGAGAACTGCCATTATCTAAGTTTCAATTCAAGCCTAACTCCATGTTTTCTGCCACTTTAAATAATTTGTTTGGTCCAAGCTATATGTGAAGAAAAGGGTTAGAACAGTCATTATCATTGTCAACAAGGGTTCCATGCAACCCTAAGGTTCCTCTAGAGGTTCCTTAAGGTTCCTTGAGCTGTTGTTGGTTTTCCTCCCATTTAATGATGCCTGCATGGTTCTAGAGCCACTGCCACTTGGCCAAGCCAATGCATGTAAGGGTGCTCTGACCACCACTGTAAGGGGATACTGTCCACTGACAACCAATGTAAGTGCTTTTTCCCCATTGACAACCAATGAGAGAAGCATTCTTCCCACTGATCACCAATGTAAGGAGCATTCTTCCCACTGACCACCAATGTAAGGAGCATTCTTCCCACTGACCACCAATGTAGAGAGCATTCTTATCACTGACCACCAGTGTACGGGGCATTCTTCCCATTGACCACCAATGTAATGGGCATTCTTCCCATTGACCACCAATGTAAGGGACATTGTTTCCAGTGACCACCGATGTAAGGAGCATTCTTCCCACTGACCACCAATGTAAGGAACATTTTTCCCACTGACCACCAATGTAGGGAGCATTCTTCCCACTGACCACCAATGTAAGGAACATTTTCCCACTGACCACCAATGTAGTGAGCATTCTTCTCACTGACCACCAATGTAAGGAACATTCTTCTCACTGACCACCAATGTAAGGAGCATTCTTCCCAATTTTGTTTATTAAAAGTCTTGCAATCAATAAGCATAAAATCAATATACATAAATAAATATATACATATTTACATGAAAAGGGGAAAAAAAATACATAGCAAATTCTGCTCTCAAATAAAGACTGCCTTTACAGCAAAAACAAAACTCACATCATGAAACACATCATTACCGGGAAAAATAATCTTAATTAGACTCACACCACCACACCAGACATCAAACCTGCGAGGTCAAGAAACAAAAACCACTCCCATTATGCATGCAGCCCTTCTTCAAAAATGAAGATATTAACTAACAAAAGCTAAAGGTGTGAAAGAAATAGCATAGGAAAAAAGCTTTTCACCCAGAGATGGACAGTTCACCAAAAGCAGGTCTGATATTCCTCCACGCCCTTATCCAGACCGCTCGAGGCTCCCTGCCCTTCTCAAGACCCCGAATCTTCCCAACCTCACCCAGAATATCGTACACCACCACCTCGACAGGGAGGACTTTCTTCCGCAGGGTAATCTGGCACCGTGCATTCCACGTGAAGTAACGGACAACTATACTAACTAGAAAAAGTGTATCCAAATCAAAATCCCAGCGAGTCGGGAATGCCCCATACACCCACTCCGCATAACTCATGCGATAGAGAAAGGGGATGCCTAGAGCCCTCCCCACCCTTTTATACACCTCTATGTTAAAGGGACACTGGAGCAAAAAGTGGTCCATAGACTCCACTTTACCAACACACTCCGCTCTAGGACAATCCCGATCATCCACAGGGCGATGCTTCAGGTTCCCTCTCACATAGAGCCTTCCATGGAAAGCGAGCCAGGCTTGATCCCTAAACTTCAAAGGGATTCTTCCTAAGTTAATTAAACGCAACCCCTCCCTCATTACGGGGCCTGGGCAATCCCTTAAGGTCAGCGACACACTGAAAGCAGAGCCCAAAATCCTCTTCTCCAGAAGCTTTCTGGGGAGGGACTTGATATCCCCCACTGTCACCTGCCACTGCCTAAGTATTTTCAGACACGGGGCAACATAAGCCGGAAGCTTGCCATGTCGGACTCTCAGACTTTTCACTGGCCCGCCATCTTCCCAGCATCGCAGAAAAGGCCTAAACCAAGATTGGAAAATACCCACCCATCCCGGCGGGGTCTCTGCTAACATATTACCAAGATTATACTTTAAAAAAAGCAGAGAAAAGAAAACTATAGGGTTGACCATTCCTAGACCACCTTCCCGCCTGGACAGGTAAGTTACATTGCGTTTAATCAGGTTCAGCCTATTTCCCCATAACAGTTGGAAAAAGCAGCTGTACACCCTTGCATAGAGAGATTCCGGCAAGATACAGACAAAGCTGACATATAAAAAGATTGGGATCAGGTAAGTTTTAATCAAGTCAACCCTTTCCCTCAAGGAAAGTTTCCATTTCTTCCAGCTTGCCACCTTGGCATTGGCATTCAACAACCTGCTTTCCCAATTTCGATGACCATAGTCACCAGGACCAAATTTGATGCCCAACACTTTAATTTCCTGCTGGGGCTCTGGGAAGGCATCCGGAAGTTCGAAGCTTTCACCCTCCTCACCCATCCAGAAAACTTCACTCTTTTCATGATTGATTTTAGAGCCAGAAGCCTCAGTGTACTGCTCTATCACAGAGACCACCTCCTGCGCCTCCTCCATCCCAGAGATAATAACAGACACATCATCGGCATAGGCCACGACCTTCAAAGGCGGCACACCAGCAATGCCCAAAGGCACCCCACACAACGATCCACTCTCTAACCTTCTTATGAAGGGGTCAATTGCGAATACATATAGCAGGGGGCTCAAAGGACACCCCTGGCGCACCCCAGAGCCAACCTCAAAAGGCCGTCCAACCCAACCATTAACAAGTGGGAAGCTCTCAGCCCCTTTATATAATGTTTTCAGCCAATCAATAAACCTCCCCTGCAGGCCATATCTACCAAGTAGCAAATACAGGTACTCATGATTGACTCGATCAAAAGCCTTCGCCTGATCCAATGCCAGCAAGTACTTTCTCCATCCAGCAGCCCTGCATCGCTCCAAAGCCTCCCGGACAGCTAAAATTGCTGAAAAGGTACTTCTGCCCTGGACCGAGCAGTGCTGATGATTGGACAACAAATCGCCTGCTACTGACGACAAGCGCCAAAAAAGAATCTTCGCCAAGATCTTTCTATCAACATTGAGAAGACTGATGGGGCGCCAGTTCTCAATTATTGAGGGGTCTTTACCTTTTGACAGAAGAATCACAGCGGATTGCCTCATGGAGGGAGGGAGAGAACCCTCATCTAAACAGCTGTTATAAACCTCCGCTAAAAAGGGAGCCAGAATGGACTTAAAACACTTGTAAAATTCAGCTGTCAACCCATCTGGCCCAGGCGACTTTTTGGTAGCCAGCTTCTCTATAGCACAAACTACCTCATCCGCTGAAATTGGTTCTGTCAAATCCATCAAAGGCAATGTATCATTTCCCAATCCTGGAGTAGAATCCAGAAAGCTTTCCATCCTGTCCCGACTAAGGTCCTTTCTTCCCAGAAGGTCTGCGTAATATGACCTGAAGATCTCCAGGATCCCTGATCTGGACTTCACCAGGGAACCCGTACTATCCCTCAGACCTATGACCGTCTTAACTGCTATGCCTTGCTTACAGTTCTGGTAAGGATCAGGCGAGTGATATTTCCCATAATCTCTCTCCAGAACCAAGGAGGCATGCCGGTCGTATTGACACTTCCTAAGAAGAAGCTTTACCTCCGAGATCTCCCCTGGATCTCCTCCATACGAGACAAGACGATCAAGCTTCCTCCGCAAATGCTGGTAGGCAATATACATACCAAGCTGCTTCTTCTTACTTATGGCCTTGAAAAGTCCAATCGCCCTTTGTTTCACAAGCTCCCACCACTCTGACTTACTGCTGCAAAAGTCCAGAATAGAAACCTGTGCCTGAAAAAAATCCTCAAAGGATTGTCTTACCTCTACATCTTCCAGGAGAGCCGAATTCAGTTTCCAGGTACCCCTTCCCCTGGGTGGAGTGTCCGAGGCATTCAGAGTCACAGACAGCATACAGTGGTCAGAGAACTCCACCGCCCTCAACTCAGGAGCCGAGAAAGCAGAGTTCTCCTTTAAAAAAAACCTATCTATCCTACTCTGACTATTCCCTCTCTGAAACGTGAATCCCGTGCTGCCAGGGCAGTGCTTAATGTGCACATCTACCAGGCCTGCTTGTCTAACCATATCTCTAAGAAAAACGCTATCATAACCCAGCCTGTCTATGGAGACCCTCCTGTCTTCAGGCCTAATTATGGTGTTAAAGTCACCTCCAAAGACAACCTGCTGGGATGTAAAAAGGAAGGGCTTGATCTTTGTGAAGAGGCATTTCCTGTCCCATTTTGACTGCGGTCCATAGATATTGATCAGGCGCAGGTCCTGCCCCCTAACAGAGACGTCTAAGACCATGCATCTCCCCATTTCTACCTCAATTATCCGCCGGCACGTTACCATATCGGTTTTAAAAAGAACCGCAACTCCGCTGCAAGGCTCAGCCGCAAGAGACCAAAAGGAGGGACCGCATCTCCACTCCCTTTTTGCTAGATGGACATCGGCCAAAGTATTGAGCCAGGTCTCTTGCAAAAATAAAATCTCAGCATCAAACTCACTGAGCAAAAATAAGGCAATATCACGAGCTCTTGCAGATTTCACGCTGGCGACATTAATGGTCGCCACCTTTATCAGAGCGGGCACTGCCATCAGGATGATTGGGGTAGTCGTTTCTTAACCTCCACCACACTCTCATCACCCGAAACAGCTCTCTTTACACTATGTGACTCCCCCTCATCCATAGATGATAAAGTAGATAAATCGGATACTAACTCCTCCCCTGATAAAACCGAAAATGTGTTGCCAAGAGGAACCCCTCCTGGCTCTAACTGTAAGGAAGAAGTGACCGCTTTACTGGTCTTCCTCTTCTTCTTTTTCTTCCTCTTTGTCCTCTCCCACCCCTCCTCATCCGAATCCTCCACAACAGAGGGTGAGACATGGGACATGGACACCCCTCCCTCAACCCCATCGACCCCACCACCATCCAGCACCCCTGCACCCTCTTGGCCGCGTTTGCGGTGTCGAGAGACAGGGACTGGAGGTGGAGTAGGCCGAGGGGGAAGATCCACTATACCCGCCCCCCCAGCAGCTTCCGCTAGTCTGGAGGATCTACGCACAGTAGATGTAGGAACAACAGGAGGGACAGACTCAGGGACCACATCACTAGGGGAAACAGAATCTGACACAACAGACACAGACTCAGGGACCACATCACTAGGGGAAACAGAATCTGACACAACAGACACTGGAGGGGCAACAACAATTTCCTCTCTAACTTCAGCTGCTTCATCTTCTTTATCAAGCCTCTGCAGCTCAGTCTCCAATCCTGGCAAGTTATGCAGTGCCTCTGGGCACTGGCTATATGGATGACCCAGCTGCTGGCACAAATTGCACCGAATCTGGGTGCATTCTCTGGCCAAATGGCCTAAATCCTGGCACAGTGAGCACTTCTTGTGGGTGCAGGACGATGCAAAGTGGCCTTTATCACCACATTTATTACATACCTTAGGCTGACCTTGGTAGAAAATGGTCAGCCTATCCCTACCCAGAAAGGCTGAGCAGGGAAGGTGCTGAACTACATCGCCCAGCACCCCCAATTTTAGCGACACTGTCCAGGCCCCTGTCCATATCCCATGCTCATCAAGGACCTTCCGCAGTGGAGTGAGGACCTCGCCATATCGGCGTAGCCATACTAATAAATCAGCCTCTGGTATGGATTCGTTACGCACCAAAATGGTCACTGATTTTATCAGAGGCTGCCTTGAAATCACTTTTGGCACCAAACCACTCCACTGCTGAAGGCCCTTGCACCTCCTAAATCTCTCCCAGAAGAGATCCAAACTTTCAGGTTTTACAAACGACAAATCGAATTCATAACTCCCCACCGGGCAAATTAAAGCAAAAATATCACAAGCTTTAAACCCCATTTCCAAAATCAACTCAGCCACCCTCCCCCTTACAGGTGGAGTTCCATCCCCCACCCACCTCAACTGTACCACATTCCTCCTCCTATACCCACCAAACCTCCCTGAATTTTGACTAATAACAGAATTCCCACCACCCACCCTGGTGTGACTCCCCAAAGCTGAAGCATAGCTTCCAACATTCCTCCCAGCAGAAAATCCATCAGTTTTTTTTAAATTATCTGACACACACTTAGCAGATAACGATTGCACAGATTCGGGATTGATCTGTGCAATCAAATCTTTCCTCTGCTGAGCAGGAGGAGAAATGTCATTTTTATTTTTCCCAGCATTACTAACCCCTTCACCACCACCCACCACATTCATTGCTTTAACATTGTCATTTTTTATACTTGCTGGGATACTTATTATTGCTGTTGTCTTCACAGCAGAATCCATAGTTGCTGCTGCATTGGTAAGAACTCCAGCTGTCATCTTCTCTTCCACTAGGACAGGGTTTTCAGTTGTGGAAATAGCATTCTGTTTTAACACAGCAGCAGGTAAAGCATTGCAGGATATTTCCATTGCTACTTCCATTCCACTTCCAGAACTATGTTGATCCCCTCCCCCATCAGCAATCAGCACTGGAAGACTGGGAGGCTCAGGTGAACATGAAGCAGGCTCTTTGGAGCTGGCAACCATTTTGCTTGCCGTGGGACTACTGGTCTCAGCCAGACCAGCAAAATCCATGCCTGGGGTGTTTAATGCAGGTCCATCCACATTCGTCTGATGGTCCGGGGCTTGCATGTCTGCACTCGGTTTCTCCACAGCGGTAACTCCAATAGGTAGCTGTATGCAGAGCTCTTTCTCACCTGGGACACCATCCACTACAGCAGATGGGGCAGACATGTTGGATGGCAGCATGGTGTACTGGGATTTCTCCACCATTACTGGCTTTGCTGACTTGAATCTCCTCTGCCCATCCTCAGGGATTTCTGATGGATCATCAGAAAATACAAACCTGTCTGCTTTCAGGGGTGACTCCATCTGCTGGATGAATGTCAGGGATCCATGTCCACTCTCAACCCCCTGGCTGGTTGCCGCTGGTGATTCCCAGTTCTGGCATGGGGGGAGAGGTGCAGAGGCAGATGGAGCCTGGTCATCCATTAACTGAGGCTGCTGATCCACAGAACTTGCTGATGCTTGGCTGGTAAATCGCCTCTCATTGTCAAATTTTTCTTTAAATGCTCCACTTCTGTCTTTCAGCCTTTCCAATAATAAAGTTTGTTCCTTTACCTTTTCTTCCAATTCCTGTAACTCAGGCTTCATGGCTGTGCGATTTTTACTCCAGGCCTGGAAATACTTGGTTTTGAAGGATTTGTGTTCAGCCTTCAAAACTTTAAGTTTTTCTTCCGCTCTCCCAATCGCCCTAAAACGATTGATAACCTTCTGGCTGAAGACATCCGCATTCTCACCGGGGCCTGGACCCACAGACAGGTCCTCCACCTCCTCCTCACTAGGCCCCGTGTCATCAGGGGGATCCCTCCCAGGGCCTCCCCCAGGATCAGGCATTGTTCCTGGGCCAAGCTAGCAAGCAAGGCCCAGGCTTGAAAAGGGCTGGATCTCACAGAGAGCTCCTTGGGTGTGTCCTCCTCCTTCTTCCCACTGACCACCAATGTAAGGAGCATTCTTCCCACTGACCACCAATGTAAGGGCTTTTCCCCCACTGATCTCCAAATAATTGCGTTTAGCAAGGGTTCCCTGAAATTTGAAAGGCATCTAGAGGGTTCCTCTGGGGTAGAAAGGTTTTTTTTTCTATCTGTGTACCTTCTGGTGGTCATTGACATCAAGAGAGAAAGTGATGGGGAATCTGAAATGGAATGGCTGCCATTGTGAAAAGCATAGAGAAGACATCGTTCAATGCAGGCACCTGTTCATACTTTAGAAGCAATTTTGTTTCACTTGTGTCTATGAGATGGAAAGTGAAGGAGACAACACAGAAGAAACAGAAACAAAAAGAATGGAAATTCTACTGACAGAACCACAACTACAAACTTGTTTTAGGACTCTCCCCGTTCCTTTTCCCGAGCAACGCGTGTCAATTTTTTTAACTCTATAGGGTATAAAAACTCCTTCCCGACTCAACAGGGGAAGCTGGAAAAATTCCCTTTATTACATTATTATATTAATAACCTGCAATGATGCTGTCAGTGCAATAGACAGCTGTGAAACTGACAGCGGAGTCCCACTGATTACACTGGGAGATCCTCCCTCCCCCACTGTAAGATACAGGACTGAGCTGTCAGTGTGACAGCCAATCTGTATTTAGGAGCTCTGTGCCCTCCATAGAATGCAGCAAATGGCTGTCAAAAGACAAAAAAAGCGCAACAATCCCAATGTAATCAGCAGAGCTCTGCTGTTAGTGAAAAGAACAGCTGTCACAATGACACTGACACTCCACTGAGCTGTTACATGTAAAAAAAAAGTTAATTTTGTAACAAAATAGTAGCACCTTGGTTAACCAGTCAGCTTTTATCAACTCCTTCATTTTCTTCCTCCCTAAGCTATTTTTTAAAGAATATGTATTACTGTTTGTATGGTTGGAACCCTTTATGATGGGCACAGCAGGTGTACAGACCTGGGAACTCAGCACAGGGATAGTGGGAAACGTTCATAATGTGCACAGGAGGTGTGCATACCCAGCAACTCAGCACAGGAATGGTGGGAACCCCTCATAAGGGGGCGCAGCAGGTGTAGGGATGGTAGGAACCACTTATAATGGGCACAGCAGGTGTGCAAACCCAGGAACTCAGCACAGGGCTGGTGGGAGTCCCTTTATAATGGGCATAGCAGGTGTACAGACCCAGTAACTATGCATAGGGCTGGTGGGAGCCCCTCATAATAGGCACAGCAGGGGTACAGACCTGGGAACTTAGCACAGGGCTGGTAGGAGCCCCTCATAATAGGCACAGCAGGGGTACAGACCTGAGAACTCAGCACAGGGCTGGTGGGAGTCTCTTTATAATGAGCACAGCAGGTGTACAGACCCAGTAACTCAGAACAGAGCTGGTGGGAGCCCTTCATAATGGGCACAGCAGGTGTACAGACCTGGAAATGAAGCACAGGAATGGTGGGAACCCCTCATAATGGGCACAGCAGGTGTACAGACCCGGGAACTCAGCACAGGGATGGTGGAAACCTCTCATAATAGGCACAGCAGGTGTACAGACCCGGGAACTCAGCACAGGGATGGTGGAAGCCCCTCATAATAGGCACAGCAGGTGTACAGACCCGAAAACTCAGCACATGTATGGTGAGAATCCCTCATAATGGGCACAGGAGGTGTGCAGACCCGGGAACTCAGCATAGGTACGACCCCAGGGACAGGTACACCACTGGCTTTTTTCGGTCTCGGCCCCCGGCCAGACCCAGTGTAGCCCATCCTACCATGAGGCATAGGAACTTTAGATGGCTTAGGGAGAGCCGACCTTCAACTGGGGACAAGTCTTTTGCAAGGCCAGATTCAACCCAGGAGGAAAAGCCCTCCCACCACCATTCCTTACCAATCACATCCAGGAGCAGTACTAACCGGTGGGACAATGCCGGCTTTCTCGCTCCCTTCAAACTGATAGGGGCGGTTCCCATTCAAACCAGGAGGCAATGGACCCATCCGGCTTTCTCTGACAGTGACAGTGCCTACTTCCCAGTCCCCCAGATTCTCCTGAGGCGCCCTGGTTCATTTCAGCCCATGCCGATACTAACCATCAAGGTCCATACCAACTGCTAAGAACAGATACTACACTTGATCTTAGCCAAAAGGCCAAAAATGTCTAGGTCACTCATTGTGGCCTTAAAGGTGGATTTCCAACCTCTGTAATTTTCAGACTTGTCATTAAACTTGGTAAAGCCTGTCTTGGTGAGCTCTCTGCGGAGCATGTATTTAGCAAACTGTGACATGTCCGTGTTTTCAGACTTTGGGTGCATGACTGCAGGTGGAACAGAGTTAGTTGTGATGGCTGGTGCTTTGACATTGAGTGACTTGGGAATATATGTTGGTGCTGAGGCGTTTAATGCTAGAAGTTCATTGACATGTTGGTTTGTAGCTGTGGAATAGTGCACTTGCTAGGAGGTACTTGGTTAATGCCAAAGTAAAGTGGATAGTCTATTATATGCATTCCAGTGTCTGCTGCTTGCTGAAATGCTGCAGTCTGATGTACTGGAAGATTTAAAGGAAAAGAAGAGACTTTGATTGAGTGCTTCGGCTGCTGTGACAGGGAGTTGACGTTCTCGAGAGGTATGTGAAGAATCTGAGACAAAGGATACAACTGAGTGCCTGCAACTTTTGTCTCTTTCGCTTTCACTCTTGTTCTAAGACCCCTAACCTTGCCATGGCTGTGGAATGCTCACATTGTTTTCCCAAAACTTCCATTTCTACTTTCTGGCATGCAGCTTCAGCTTCCTTCTCTGCTTTCTGGCATGCAGCTTCAGCTTCCATCTCTGATTCCTTTTGGAGGAGAGCTGCCTGAATTTTAGAAGCTTCAGCATCTGCACTGGCTTTTATGAGTTACTGACTGAGTGTAGAAGATCTTAAATGTAGGGATTTGGAAGATCCTGGTAGATGTAGAGCGATAAGATCTGGATTCATGGAGCTGTGTTATTCTCACTTCTGCCTTTGTCTTTTGTTTGCACCACTAAATTGTCTCTTTCTAGATTGAGCTCCTCATATCCCTTTAATTCTTCCAATGACCCTTGGGTGTGGTACCCTTTTAGGTCCCTTTCACACTTATGCGACCTAAAAGTCACGTGATTTTACCGCAATTTTGTTGCCCTGGTTTTACCGCGATTTTGACTGGACTTGAAGCAATGCCTATGTCTATGTACCTCAAAATGCATCAAAATCATCCCAAAGTAGTGCAGTGACTACTTTGAAGTAGCACATAAATGAACAGTACTTATTGGAAATCATGGAGTGCGACTTGTCATGCGACTTTGCAGTCCCAAGTCGCAGGACAAGTCGCACAAGTGTGAAAGGGGCCTCAACCGTATTATATCATAAATCATTGATATTAGACAGCAGTTCTTCCTTGTCAGCTTCAAGATTTTCTTGCACTTTCCAGGTAGGTTTTGTTAAGTGTTTTTCTCTTTTGTTTGGTTCAGGGTTTAGTTCCTAATCTGGAAGGAGTTCTTACATAGTTACATAGTAGTTGATGTTGAATAAACACTATAGTCCATCCAGTTCAACCTGTGTAGGTGTGTGTGGCCGTAATCATCTCTCATACCCCTGAATGTTCTGATCCTTGAGATGTATGTCCAAGAGTCTTTTGAAAGTAGCCATACTTCCCGCAGAAACCACCTCTTGTGGTAGAGAATTCCACAATCTTGTAGCTCTAACAGTAAAGAACCCCCTGCGTTGCCTGAGGTTAAAACGCTTCTCCTCTTATCGCATTGTATGCCCTCGAGTCCTCATGCAATCCTTTTGACTGAATAGCTTTTTTTTCTATGCTGAGATCACCATTGAGGTATTTAAAAATTGCTATCATGTCCCCTCTCACGCGTCTCTTCTCCAGGGAGAATAAATCAAGCGATTGCAGACGCTCTTCATTATTAAGGTCCTCCAATCCCCTAAACAGTTTAGTTGCCCTTCTCTGCACTCTCTCCAACACATCCCTCCTGAGGACTGGCGACCAGAACTGATTCTGGTTGTGTATTCGTTTCCAGGATTCTATATTGCTTTGAAAAATTGTGGCTAACAAGGATAGGGTTAGAAATAACGTTCTTCCAGCAGCAGAGAAATGTATGAATTGCTGTTCCTGAGCTCAGGCTTCCTAGGCAGCAGTTGCAGAAAGGTTTACTTTGATTCTCTTAGAAGATTTCACAGAAGCAAAGCCATGTGCTAATGCATACAGAGGCAGTGTATAAAATGTTTGTATGGCACAGTTGTATGAACAATCACAGCAGTAATATCTTCCTGACACTGATGGGTGCTATGCTGAGAATTGCTTGCAGGCACATATAGGCTTGTGTAGTAATGGCTGCACTGTCTGTTAGCTGCTATTGCCATTGTCCATATAACATCTCACTGTGTATCCAGAGCTAGCAGGGATCCTATGAAAGACATTTCACTGATCTTTCTAATGATCTTTTGATTGTTCTGCCTCTCCAGTCTAAGCATTGAAAGTGTGATCTCTGTAACTTACAGTTGTGATGAAATAGCGATAACCCACAATCTTAGCTGAATTAACAGACAGTGCCTCAATCCAGGCGACACCTTGAAGATCTTGTGAAGTTTTTTTCCATAAACTGTGAGGATCTTACAACTATGAACATCGGATAGGTCAAAAGATCATAATGTGATCCACTCCATGAGACATGCGGCTGAGATGCATTACTGGGAAAAATGAACTAAGGGGTGGAGCTATCTGTACAGGATATACTGAGCTACCCAGGGGCAGGAAAATACATATAACATTTAAAAGCATATCACAAAGCCTGTGAAACATGACATGTGCAGACCGAGGAACAAAAGCGCAGGGATGGTGGCAACCCCTCATAATGGGCACAGCAGGTGTACAGACCCAGGAACTCGGCACAGGGATGGTGAGAACCTCTCATAATGGGCACAGCAGGTGTACAGACCTGGAACTTAGTGCAGGAACGGTGAAAAACAATCATAATGGACACATGAGGTGTGCAGACCCGGGAATTCATCACAGTGATGGTGGTAACCCTTTATAATGGGCACAGCAAGTGTAGGGAGGCTGGGAACCCCTCATAATGGGCACAGTAGGTGTGCAGACCAAGGAATTAAGCACAGGGATGGTGGCAACCCCCATAATGGGTATAACAGGTGTACAGCCCCGAGTAACTATGCACAGGGATGGTGGAAACTCCTTACAATGGGCACAGCAGGTGTACAGACCCGGGAACTCAGCACAGGGATGGTGGTAACGCCTCATAATGGGCACAGCGGGTGTACAGACCTGGGAACTCAGCAAAGGGACAGTGGGAACCCCAAATAATAGGCACATCAAGTGAGAAGGAGACCTGAGAACTCAGCAAAGGGATGATGGGAACTCCTCATAATTGGCACAGCAGGGGTACAGACCTGGGAACCTAGCAAGCATATGTATTGTGGGAACTCCTCATAATGGGCACAGCAGGTGTACAGACCCGGGAACTCAGCACAGGGATGTTGGGGGTCCCTTCATAATAGGCACAGCAGGGGTACAGACCTGGGAACTTAGCATATGTATTGTGGGAACTCCTCATAATGGGCACAGCAGGTGTACAGACCTGAGAACTTAGCACAGGGATGGTGGAGACCCCTCATAATGGGCACAACAGGGGTACAGACCCGGGAACTCAGCACAGGGATGGCGGGGACCCCTCATAATGGGCACAGCAGGTGTACAGACCTGGGAATACATGGAACATTTTAGTAATCTGTTCAGATACTCCTACACCACAGAATCCACCAGATACTAGAACATCAGGTGGACTGGCCCTTTAAAGGAAGTAAATGTGTGTTACCTCGCTTGCCATAATGAAAAAAAAAAAGAAAAACCACAGAGACATAAAATTAAAGGTGATTTTATGCCACAACTTGTATCATGATTGTGAAGGCCGTATAAATGAGACCTAACGCGAGGATCAACACATCATGTTTACTCTCTCCCCCTCCGCAGGAAGTGACTTTGTTTAATAAACGGCTTTTAAACATGTATATATTTATCCAAGTCCAAGTGATCCTCACATGAACTTCAATTATCTCCACTCTGTTGACATTTACGAGGTTGATGAATTCAATGTTTGGTTGGCTTGGCGCGCACAGTCGCACACTTTCATTAGAGTGTTGTTGCAGGTGGACTTTTCTCTGTTGGTTTTTTTTTTTTCTTTTGCTTTGCTCTGATTGTGCACTCGCTATTCATTGTAACCCCTTGTCTACCAAAGGTATGTTTACAAACGCCATTAGATTCAAGGGGTTAAATGAAGCTCATGATTGCTGCAGCTGTTGGCTTGGCACCCCCATCTTTGCCAGCCTCTGCAGCACCCAAGGGGAACAGAAGAGCCCAGAGCCATGTTAAACTCCTCTAATATTAGAAGTGAGGAGAGATCGGGGAGCATCCTTTGCCTGTTCCCCTCTGTGACGAATGAACCTGGAAGCGTAATATATTACATTACTTCCAGGTTCACAACTGTCATTCCACAGCTACTGTAGCTGAGAAGGCTGGTAATCAAGCAGGATCTGTACTTGATTAGCTGCAGTGGAGGATCAGGTGACGATGCAGATGTAATGGACCCCTGATGTCTCCATAAAGGGTACCTGTCACCTGCTCATGCTATCACATAAGGGGCCTGTTGGCTGCCTTGTAGTAGCAATACAGCTAAATGGAGAAAATAAAGTGTGCAATTTTAAGGCTTGATCTCTAAACATACCCTTTGGCATTCCTGCAGTCTCAGACAATGTCTCGTAGCATTGCCATAGTTAGTGACCATCCTTTGTGTCATTCCTGTAGTCTCATCCAATCTCTTGTATCATTCCTGTAGTCTCATCCAATCTCTTTTATCATTCCTGTAGTCTCATACAATCTCTTGTATCATTCCTGTAGTCTCATCCAATCTCTTGTATCATTCCTGTAGTCTCATACAATCTCTTGTAGCATTCCGATAGTCTCAGACCATCTCTTGTATAATTCCTGTAGTCTCATCCAATCTCTTTTATCATTCCTGTAGTCTCATCCAATCTCTTATATCATTCCTGTAGTCTCATCCAATCTCTTATATCATTCCTGTAGTCTCATATAATCTCTTGTAGCATTCCGATAGTCTCAGACCATCTCTTGTATAATTCCTGTAGTCTCAGACCAAACTTCTCTTCTCTTCTCTTCTCTTCTCTTCTCTTCTCTTCTCTTCTCTTCTCTTCTCTTCTCTTCTCTTCTCTTCTCTTCTCTTCTCTTCTCTTCTCTTCTCTTCTCTTCTCTTCTCTTCTCTTCTCTTCTCTTCTCTTCTCTTCTCTTCTCTTCTCTTCTCTTCCCTTCCCTTCCCTTCCCTTCCCTTCCCTTCCCTTCCCCTCCCCTCCCCTCCTCTCCTCTCCTCTCCTCTCCTCTCCTCTCCTCTCCTCTCTTCTCTTCTCTTCTCTTCTCTTCTCTTCTCTTCTCTTCTCTTCTCTTCTCTTCTCTTCTCTTCTCTTCTCTTCTCTTCTCTTCTCTTCTCTTCTCTTCTCTTCCCTTCCCTTCCCTTCCCCTCTCTCTTCTCTTCTCTTCTCTTCTCTTCTCTTCTCTTCTCTTCTCTTCTCTTCTCTATTCTTCTCTTCCCTTCCCCTCCCTCTTCTCTTCTTTTCTTTTCTCTTCTCTTTCCCTCCCTCTTCTCTTCCCTTCCCCTCTCTCTTCTCTTCTCTTCCCTTCCCTTCCCCTCTCTCTTCTCTTCTCTTCCCTTCCCTTCCCCTCTTCTCTTCTCTTCTCTTCTCTTCTCTTCCCCTCCCTCTTCTTTTTTTTTTACTAGTAATAGCGGTGATCTGCGATTTGTTTTGCGGGACTGCGACATTGCGGCGGACAGATTGGACCCCTAACTGACATTTTTGACACTTTTTGGGGAACCAGTGACATTACTACAGTAATCAGTGCTAAAAATATGCACTGTTACTGTAAAAATGACACTGACAGGGAAGGGGTTAACATTACTGGTGATCAGTGGGTTAAATGTATCCCTAGGGGCGTCATTCTAACTGTCAGGGGGTGTGGCTTGTGGAGTAATCACAGAGACATGCAATCCTATATAGCAGGATCACATGGCCTCTGTGATCACTTCAGGGAGAAGTACGGACGGCTGTGTTTACATCAGCCGTCTGTCTTTCTCTCTCAGCTGCGGGAGATTGCGAGTGGCCGGCGACCATCGGAGCCTCCGGGCACACGCACTGGCTCCCCAGCTGATGAGCGGGGGTGGGAGCGCGCCGCCGCCGGCGCGCGCGCCCCCTAGAGTGTCCTGAGCGAGTGACGTAACATAACGTCGCTTTGCCCAGGAGCGCCTGCCTGCCGCAGTAAAACTGCGGTGGGCAGTCGTTATGTGGTTAAACTATGGCCCTCCAGTTGTTCAGGAACTACAATTCCCATCATGCCTAGTCATGTCTGTGCATGTCAGAGTTTTACAAAGCATCATGGGATGTGTAGTTCTGCAACAGATGGAAGGCTGTAGTTTGAGGATCCCTGGGTTAAACAAATGATCTCTCAAGTTTAACCCCAATACCAAAAGTAACGTATTAGAATATTCACGCTACGTTTTCTAGAATAAAAACGAAAGGGATCCGAATCAAATCGGATCATTCGGGGTGTCATTACGATATTTCGGATGCTTCAAACATCAACAAAAAGTCCAACCCATCGCATCCTGCCTTCCGAATGAAACAAATGAATTTGAATGAATTGGTTGTTTTTGTTATCATGTATTTAGGATTAGTTGAAATAAGTTACTTTTGTGATTCGAAGATTTGGATACATCTGTATCTCCGAATCACGCAAATTTAGATTTGTGCCGAAACAAAGCGCACGTGTCTAGAAGGTGCAATACTATAAAGTTTGCTTTTGGGTTTAACCACTTGACGACCGCCCGCCGCAGTTTTACTGCGGCAGGTCGGCTCTGTCCCGCGAAACTACGTATTTGTACATCGCTTCGCGGGACCGATAGCGGGGGCGGGCACGCCGATTCGCCACAGAGAAAGCCGATCAGCAATCACGGCCGCCAGACACCTGCGATCGCTCCTCGTGGAGGCAGAATGGCGGTCTGCCGCTGTAAACACGGCACACCGCTGTTCTGTCAGTTCTGAACACAGGGATCCTGTGTTCCTCTCATTTAGGAGCACAGGTCTCTGTGTTCATGCAGAAAGCCCATCCTAGGGCCACAGTTAGAAAGCACCCCCTAGGGTCACATTTAACCTTTTGATCACCCACAATGTTAACCCCTTCCCTGCCAGTGTCATTATTACAGTAACAATGCATATTTTTAGCACTGATTACTGTAGTAATGTCACTGGTCCCCCCCAAAAGTGTCAAAAATGTCAGTTAGTTATCCAATGTCACAGTCCCGCTAAAAATCACTAAACGCTGCCATTACTAGTTAAAAAAAATAAATAAATAAGCTACCTTGTTTTTACTTACTGAGGGGTGACAATAAAGAATTGGAAGATTTAACCACTCTACTACCGCTCACAGTAATACTACTGCGGCAGAGTGGCTCGTTCCCGTCCAGCCACGTAGTATTAACGTGACTGGACTCCTCCCCTTCTGGGCGGCGCTTGCGCGCCGCCGGAGGCTCGCTCCCGCTGTTTTCATTCACAGCGGGAGTCGGGCCAGGGGAGGCGATCGCCGCTGCTCTTACCCGATCGTCGGGGATCGAGTCTGGAGATCCGCCCGCTGTGTGTAAACACAGCGGGCGGATCTCCATAGTGACAGGGAGTGACAGATCGGACTGTTCAGCATAGCTGGACATCCGATCTGTCCATGAATCACATAGTCACCTCCCCCCCTACACGTCAGTAAGCACCAGGCATACATTAACCCCTCCCTCTCCAATAAAATTGACCCCTTCCCTGCCAGTGTCATTTTTACAGTAACAGTGCATATATATAGCACTGATTACTGCAGTAATGTCACTGGTACCCCCAAAAGTGTCAAAAATGTCAGTCAGGGGTCCGGTCTGTCCGCCGCAATGTCGCAGTCCCGCAAAAAAAATCGCAGATCGCCGCCATTACGCGTTAAAAAAAAAAACACCAAAAATGACAGAAATCTTTCCCTTTGTTAGTAAACGCAATAACTTTTGCGCAAACCAATCAAAATACGCTTATTGCGATTTTTTTTACCAAACATATGTAGCATAAAACAAATTGGCCAAAAACTTTTAAAAAAATTGGTTTTTACATCTTTTTTGGGGGGAATTTCATATAAAAAAATGTGAAAAATATTGTTATTTTTTCAAAATAAACGCTCTTTTTTTGTTTATAGCGCAAAAAGTAAAAATCGCACAGGTGATCAAATACCACCAAAAGAAAGCTCTGTTTGTGGGAAAAAAAGGACGTAAATTTCGTTTGGGTACGGCGTCGCACGACCGCGCAATTGTCAGTTGAAGTCGCACAGCGCCGAATCGCAAAAAGTGGCCTGGACGGAAGACAGCAAAATCCTCCGGTTGTAAAGTGGTTAAACAGAGTTGCCGGCTGTTTTTTGCTTGGAAATAAATAAAAATGACATAAATCTTTCCCCTAGTATGTAGACGTGATAACTTTTGCGCAAACCAATCAAAATACGCTTAATTGAATTTTGTTTACCAAAAATATGTAGCAAAATACAAATTGGCTTAAAATAATGAAAAAAATGTATTTTATTTATTTTTTTTTTTTTATTGGGAATGTTTTATAGCAAAAAGTGAAAAATACCAATCAATATAAACTTATTGAGATTTTTTTTTTTACCAAAAATATGTAGCAGAATACATATTGGCCTAAAATGATGAAAAAAATGTTTTTTTTAATTTATTTTTATTGGGAATTTTATATAGCAGAAAGTAAAAAATATTGTTTTTTTTTATTATTGTTGCTCTTTTTTTGTTTATAATGCAAAAAAATAAAAATCGCAGAGGTGATCAAATACCATCTAAAGAAAGCTCTATTTGGGGGAAAAAAGGACATCAATTTTATTTGGGTACAGCATTGCAAACCAATCAATTTTACACTTATTTGGTTTTTTTTTTTTTTTTTTTACCAAAAATTTGTAGCAGATTACATATTTGCCTAAAATGAAGAATTTTTTTTTATTTATTTATTTTTTTAGTGGGAATGTAATATAGCAGAAAGTAAAAAATATATACAGGTATATATATATTTTTTCAGAAATGTCGATCTTTTTTTGTTTATAACACAAAAAATAAAAATCGCAGAGGTGATCAAATACCACCAAAAGAAAGCTCTATTTGGGGGAAAAAAGGGCATCAATTTTATTTGGGTACAGCATCGCAAACCAATCAATATACACTTATTGGCATTTTTTTTTTTACCAAAAATATGTAGCAGAATACATATTGACCTCAAATGCTGAAAAAAAATTGATTTTTAATTTTTTTTTTATTGGGAATGTTATATAGCAGAAAGTAAAAAATATATATATTTTTTTTTAGAATTAATAAAGTGTGAGAACAGGTGCGCTGCTGGGATGGCTATTATCCACACCTATAAATGAACTCAAGAGCTTGCAAAGAGAAATATAAAAGCAAAGGGTAGTGCATTATTCAGATGTGTGATGAAGCTAAAATAATAATAATACATATATATATATATATATATATATATATACACACATTTTCTTGAACTTTTCTTTTTGGACTTTCAATATTATTTATATTTTTTATCTTTGGACTTACATTTTTCAATTCGTTTTTTGCATTTTTTTTTTTTTTTTTACTAAATCTTTTATTTATCATTTTTTCAATAACAATTATATACAGTCATGGTATCATACATTATTTACATTGTAATAGAGGGGAGAGCTATAGCTTCAATATTCCTTCCACAATAAAAGAGAGTTGCAACACCAAACAAATAATCTTAACTTATATTATTCCCCCCATAGACTTATCTATTATATACCTTCTGTATTCTAATCTCCAGTTTAATTCTCAAAAACCCAGACCCGAAAAAAAAAAAAAAAAAAAATGAAAGAAACCTATATTTAAAAAAAAAAAAGGAAAAAGAAGAAAGGGAGGAGGGGGAGGGGAAGAGTTGGGGGCAAAGGGGGTTCTCGTTATGCTTCAGGTTTCCTCTGTCTCCTGAGCCGTTTTTTGCACTTTTTGGCATCGTTTTGTACATTTTAGAAATTCACTGCATTTGGGAAGATTTTTTAGATATATTTGTGCTTTATATTTATTCAGCATTTGATTTTTACATGCTTGTTTTATATATATATATATATATTCTTTTAAGGCCCCGTTCACATAGGGGCGATCCGAATTCGGGGGGCGACCTCCGAGGTCACGGTGCGAGCAGCGCGCCGTGACCTCGGAGCGGCCGCCACGGACTTCATAACATTGAAGTCTATGGCGGTCGCCTCCGGGTCGCCCCAAAGAAGCTCCGGACCCTTTTTCTAAGTCGGAGCGACTTGTGTCGCTCCTATTAGAACGGGTCCGCAGCTTCCCTATGGGAGGCGACCTACGGCGACCTGTGAGGCGACCAGGTCGCCTAAGTGTGAACGGGGGCTTAAGGTTTATCATATTGTTTTTTTATCTATTACACTTCTTGGTTTATCATATTATTATTTTAGCTTCATCACACATCTCAATAGCGTACTACCCTTTGCTTTTATATATTTTGTTAGAATTGTTGCTCTTTTTTTTGTTTATAGCGCAAAAAATACAGCATTGCACGACCGCGCAATTGTAATAATGCAGTGCCGTATCACAAAAACTGGCCTGGTCATTATGGGGTAAAATCCTTTCAGTCCAGAAGTGGTTATTACTGCTTTATAAATGCGGCTGGTCTGATGGGGAAAACCAATCAGGGAACGATTGCCGTGATTGCTGCTAACGATCACCTTTTAGCATGTGCTGGGAGGCCACTTTAACCCTATCCTGTCCTTGTCGCCCCCCCCCCCCCCCCACATGTTCCAATCGATGTAGGTTTGCCCTCCTGGTAATCTTGCAGTTCTTGAACTCCACTTCCTGTTTCTGCTGACAGCTCTTCCCGGCCAAACAAAATATATTTCACAATGCCCTATCTGCAAAATGTTCCCTTGTGAGTACAGCTGGGGAAACAAAGTCGGGTTGGTTTCTGCGCAGCGTTCTGAGCGAATATTTAGTGGGAGTTTCCTGATATGAACAGGGATCCTGGCCGCCGTTCTGCTTTCCCTGTACTGAAAGTAGACGGATCAGGAACTTTACAGGCATGCATGAATAAACGCCTAACATTTCCAACATGTCACAATGTCCAGCAACTGTATCATTATCACCAGGGATTAACACAGCGATCCCCGAGAGCCAATAAAAAAGAGAAGTTTGCGTTTCTTTTTTTTTTTTTTAATTATACGTACCTAGGTGCAGGGCTGGTCCAAGGCTATGTGCTGCCTGGGTCCAAGAATGAAATGCTGCCCCTCCCCATGGGCGTCCCAAAGGGGGGGAGGGGGCAATGGGAGGCAAGTGCCCCCCCCCCCCTGGAAATTTCCTGGCCTGCTCTAATGCTCTAAGAGGGGAATCTATGGGGACCCTGCTCTAAAGGGGGATCTATGGGGAACCCTGGCCTGGCCTGCTCTAAAGGGGGATCTATCCAGTGATACATTGTTGCTGGGGGAGGGTCTATTGTTGCTGGCTGCTAAGGAGTCTATTGGTGCTGGCTGCAGGGAGAGCTGTTATTGCTGCTGGAGATCTTTTGCTGCTGGGGAAGCAAGTGTTTCCTTCCGGGTGGTTCATTGTTGCTGAGGGGGTCTATTGTTGCATGTGATCTAGTTTAATGTTTTTCTTGTTATTATTAACAAATTACATGAAAATTACTTAGTACCACAATTGTTACATGGTTCTGTATTCTCTAAAAGGAGCAGTACTTGGGAGGTGTGTAGGGGGCAGAACCAAGGAATTGTGCAGGAGGTGGGTAGGGGGGCGGAGACTAGGGTGACTCAGAAGTTCCTGCACCTATTGTCTAAGAAAAAAAGCCCTGTATATATATATATATATATATATATATATATATATATATATATATATATATATATAAATATACAGTATCTCACAAAAGTGAGTACACCCCTCCCATTTTTGTAAATATTTTATTCTATCTTTTCATGTGACAACACTGAAGAAATGACACTTTGCTACAATGTAAAGTAGTGAGTGTACAGCTTGTATAGCAGTGTAAATTTGCTGTCCCCTCAAAATAACTCAACACACAGCCATTAATATCTAAACCGCTGGCAACAAAAGTGAGTACACCCCTAAGTGAAAATGTCCAACTGGGGCCCAAATTGTCAATATTTTTTGTGGCCACCATTATTTTCCAGCACTGCCTTAACCCTCTTGGGCATGGAGTTCACCAGAGCTTCACAGGTTGCCACTGGAGTCCTCTTCCACTCCTCCATGACGACATCACAGAGCTGGGGGATGTTAGAGACTTTGCGCTCCTCCACCTTCTGTTTGAGGATGCCCCACAGATGGTCAATAGGGTTTAGGTCTGGAGACATGCTTGGCCCGTCCATCGCCTTTACCCTCAGCTTCTTTAGTAAGGCAGTGGTCATCTTGGAGGTGTGTTTGGGGTATTATCATGTTGGAATATTGCCCTGCGGCCCAGTCTCTGAAGGGAGGGGATCATGCTCTGCTTCAGTATGTCACAGTACATGTTGGCATTCATGGTTCCCTCAATGAACTGTCGCTCCCCAGTGCCGGCAGCACTCATGCAGCCCCAGACCATGACACTCCCACCACCATGCTTGACTGTAGGTAAGACACACTTGTCTTTGTACTCCTCACCTGGTTGCTGCCACACACGCTTGACACCATCTGAACCAAATAAGTTTATCTTGGTCTCATCAGACCACAGGAGATGGTTCCAGTAATCCATGTCCTTAGTCTGCTTGTCTTCAGCAAACTGTTTGCGGGCTTTCTTGTGCATCATCTTTAGAAGAGGCTTCCTTCTGGGACGATAAGCCATGCAGACCATTTTAATGCAGTGTGCGGCGTATGGTCTGAGCACTGACAGGCTGACCCCCCACCCCTTCAACCTCTGCAGCAATGCTGGCAGCCCTCATACGTCTATTTCCCAAAGACAACCTCTGGATATGACGCTGAGCACGTGCACTCAACTTCTTTGGTCGACCATGGCGAGGCCTGTTCTGAGTGGAACCTGTCCTGTTAAACTGCTGTATGGTTTTGGCCACCGTGCTGCAGCTCAGTTTCAGGATCTTGGCAATCTTCTTATAGCCTAGGCCAGTAATGGCAAACCTTGGCACCCCAGATGTTTTGGAACTAAATTTCCCATGATGCTCAACTACACTGCAGAGTGAATGAGCATCATGGGAAATGTAGTTCCAAAACATCTGGGGTAACAAGGTTCGCCATCACTGGCCTAGGCCATCTTTATGTAGAGCAACAATTCTTTTTTCAGATCCTCAGAGAGTTCTTTGCCATGAGGTGCCATGTTGAACTTCCAGTGACCAGTATGAGAGAGTGAGAGCGATAACACCAAATTTACCACACCTGCTCCCCATTCAGACCTGAGACCTTGTAACACTAACGAGTCACATGACACCGGGGAGGGAAAATGACAAATTGGGCCCAATTTGGACATTTTCACTTAGGGGGTGTACTCACTTTTGTTGCCGGCGGTTTAGACAGCAAATTTACACTGTTATACAAGCTGTACACTCACTACTTTACATTGTAGCAAAGTGTCATTTCTTCAGTGTTGTCACATGAAAAGATAGAGTAAAATATTTACAAAAATGTGAGGGGTGTACGTACTTTTGTGAGATACTGTAGATGATGAACCTGGATGACGCCTGAACATAGATGGTGTTGTGTTTCTGGAGAGAAAAGCAGATGAAGACATTGTCAGGGGGAATATTGTGATCTCTGAGAGAGGTAAAAAAGTGTTACTTTCTCTCTATTTAAAATATACTGTATATACACTATATTATGTCAGGGAAATCACCTAAAAATATTGGGACGCCTGCCTGTACACACACATGAACTTTAATGGCATCCCAGTCTTAGTCCGTAGGGTTCAATATTGAGTTGGCCCACCCTTTGCAGCTATAACAGCTTCAACTCTTCTGGGAAGGCCGTCCATTAGGTTTAGGCGTGTGTCTATGGGAATGTTTAACCATTCTTCCAGAAGTGCATTTGTAAGGTCAGGCCCTGATGTTGGATGAGAAGGTCTGGCTCGCAGTCTCATCTCTAATTCATCCCAAATGTGTTCTATCGGGTTGAGGTCGGGACTCTGTGCAGGCCAGTCAAGTTCCTCCACCCAAAACTCCACCCAAAACTCGCTCATCCATGTCTTTATGGACCTTGCTTTGTGCACTGGTGCGCAGTCATGTTGGAACAGGAAGGGGCCATCCCCAAATTGTTCCCACAAAGTTGGGAGCATGAAATTCTCCAAAATGTCTTGGTATGCTGACGCCTTAAGAGTTCCCTTCACTGGAACTAAGGGGCCAAGCCCAACCCCTGAAAAACAACCCCACGCCATAATCCCCCCTCCACCAAATGATTTGGATCAGTGCACAAAGCAAGGTCCATAAAGACATGGATGAGCGAGTTTGGAGTGGAGGAACTTGACTGGCCTGCACAGAGTTCTGACCTCAACCCGATAGAGAGAGAGAGAGACACACACTTTTAGTGTCTGTTCACACTTATGCACCTTAAATTCCCAATAAATTCTGTGCGGATTACGCACCGCATCTAAAACGCACCCCCTTTATGCTAGCTGCTACGGGGGTGTATGTAAATTTACCGACATCCCAAAATCGGTTCGCAGTGCGATCCGATTCTGGTGCCACCAAAAAAAAGGGTCCTCCGTGATTTTGGTGTGGATGTGGTGCGATTTGAGCCATACAGAACCCCTCGGCACGAGCAAGAGTCTTCATGTAGCTGAGTGAGATGTTGTCAATAACTGTTCCATATGAAGCTATGATTTTGGGTGTACTGTCTCTTTAAAGAGTTATGGAGCAGTGACTAGAAGTAATGACTTTGGGTGTTCCTCATTACATGTCATTTCAGTTCAATTATAATATTACCAGTATCCAGTTCTACTGGTATCGCATTCGCCAAACCCGTTCAGAGTTCCCAGTTCAAATTTCCAGCATGTGTCACTTTTGTACTGGTGGAAAGGAAGAGGACCGGTCTTCTACCATCTCAGTTCTCTGTGATCAATGAAAGATTCAAGAATCTCACTAGAGTGATCTATCTATCTATCTATCTATCTATCTATCTATCTATCTATCTATCTATCTATCTATCTATCTATCTATCTATCTATCTGTCTATCTGTCTATCTGTCTATCTGTCTGTCTATCTGTCTATCTGTCTATCTATCTATCTATCTATCTATCTATCTATCTATCTATCTATCTATCTATCTATCTATCTATCTATCTATCTGTCTATCTGTCTATCTGTCTATCTGTCTATCTGTCTGTCTGTCTGTCTGTCTGTCTGTCTGTCTGTCTGTCTATCTATCTATCTATCTATCTATCTATCTATCTATCTATCTATCTATCTATCTATCTATCTATCTGTCTATCTATCTATCTATCTATCTATCTATCTATCTGTCTATCTGTCTATCTGTCTATCTGTCTATCTGTCTGTCTGTCTGTCTGTCTGTCTGTCTGTCTGTCTGTCTGTCTGTCTATCTATCTATCTATCTATCTATCTATCTATCTATCTATCTATCTATCTATCTATCGTGCCTTGAAAAAGTATTCATACCCCTTGAAATTTTCCATATTACAACCAAAAATGTAAATGTATTTTATTGGGATTTTATGTGATAGACCAACACAAAGTGGCACATAATTGTGAAGTGGAAGGAAAATGATAAATGGTTTTCAAATTTTTTTTTACAAATAAATATGTGAAAAGTGTGGCTGCATTTGTATTCACCCCCCCCCCCCGAGTCAATACTTTGTAGAACCGCCTTTCCCTGCAATTACAGCTTTGCACATCTAGAGAGGGACATTTTTGCCCGTTCTTTGCAAAATAGCTCAAGCTCTGTCAGATTGGATGGAGAGCGTCTGTGAACAGCAATTTTCAAGTCTTGCCACAGATTCTCAATTGGATTTAGGTCTGGACTTATGCTGGGTCATTCTAACACATGAATATGCTTTGATGTAAACCATTCCATTGTAGCTCTGGCTGGATGTTTCGGGTCATTGTCCTGCTGAAAGGTGAACCTCCACCCCCAGTCTCAAGTCTTTTTCAGAGTCTAACAGGTTTTCTTCTATTGCCCCATACACACGTGCAGATTATCTGCAGACTTTTGTCTGCAGACTTACCAAAACCATATAATATGAGGTCAAACCTAAACACTTTCAATTTGTATGCAATCGGGCAGGCCCTTGCACTACATAGAAAAGGTAAGTCTGCAGACAAAAGTCTGCAGATAATCTGCACGTGTGTATGGGGCATAAGATTGCCCTGTTTTTGGCTCCATCCATCTTTCCATCAACTCTGACCAGCTTCCCTGTCCCTGCAGAAGAAAAGCATCCCCACAACATGATGCTGCCACCACCATGTTTCACAGTAAGGATGGTGTGTTCAGGGTGATGTGCAGTGTTAGTTTTCTGTCACACATTTTGGTTTTAGGCCAAAAAGTTTAATTTTGGTCTCATCTGAGCAGAGCCCCTTCTTCCACATGTTTGCTGTGTCCCCCACATGGCTTCTCGCAAACTGCAAACGGGACTTCTTATGGCTTTCTTTCAAAAATGGCTTTCTTCTTCCCACTCTTCCATAAAGGGCAAAGTGTGGAGGAATCTTGCACTTAATCACTCAAGAATGTTACTTTTTGGAGCACCTATATCATTGCACAGGACTTTCCATTATCATTATTTTTTCATTTTTAATTTTTTGAGTGCTGTCCTGATTTTATTATTGACTCTTTCTGGGATTTGATATTTTGACCCTTAGAGTCCATTCACACTGCCGCGACTTGTGAGGTGACTTGTGTGCCCTCAAGTCGCCCCAAGTCGCTTGACATAACAAAAGCAATGTTAATCAATCAGTGCTGTCTTAATTGGCACTACTGAAGTCGCTCCGACTTCAGAAAAGGGTCCTGTACTACTTTGAGGCGACTTGTGATCCGACTGTCCCATATACTTCAATGGGAGTCGCCTCCTTATCTTATTTGAAGCGATTTGTGATCCGACTTTCCATTAAAATGGTCTTGAACCAGAAAAAAGGATCTGCCTGCCTCCAAAGACGCCCAAAAAATGCCCGATAAATGCCTGCAACAAAAACGCCCAGGTGGAGCGGAGCCATATCCCTGTGCTACTAAAAATTATAAGAAAAATTATCTTTTTTTCTGGTTCTGGACATGCTACAGAGCTGAAACTTCACAGGTACACTTTTTAGACCCCCCCCCCAGACACTAAATCCAAAAAAGTCATGCCTGCCTCCAAAAACGCCCGATAAATGCCTGCAACAAAAACGCCCAGGTGGAGAGGAGCCATATGCCTGTGCTACTAAAAATTCTAAGAAATGTTTTTTTTTTTTTCTGGTTCTGGACATGCTACAGAGCTGAAACTTCACAGGGACACTTTTTAGACCCCCCCCCCCCCAGACACTAATCCAAAGAAATCTCTTTTTTTTTTTTTTGTTCAATAATTTTTTCAATAATTGGCTCTCTATCAAAAACGACAATTTTTAAGAACTTTTTTTTTTTGTGTGATTGAGCATGACCCAGAACCATCATATTCTGATTGGCCAAATACAAAGTCGTACAAAGTCATCTATCATACAAGTCGCGCTGAATACGTGCAAAGTCGCGCTAACAAGTCGCCCCTTATGAGGCGACTTAGAGGTCGCGGCAGTGTGAACCGGCTCTGAGTGTTCAGCTGCTGCTATTTTGCTTTTAGTTATTGTTTTGCGCTGATTCTTTCATCATTTGCTATCAGATTTGTGGAGCGCACGACTAATAGTTGTCCTGTGGACAGATTCTCCCACCTGAGCTGTGGATCTCTGCAGCTCCTCCAGAGTTACCATGGGCCTCTTGGCTGCTTCTCTGATGAATGCTCTCCTTGCCCGGCCGGTCAGTTTAGGTGGACGGCCATGTCTTGGTAGGTTTGCATGAGTGCCATACTCTTTCCATTTTAGGATGATGGATTGAACAGCGCTCTGTGAGACGTTCAAAGCTTGGGATATTTATTTTATAACCTAACCCTGCTTTAAACTTCTTCCCAACTTTATCCCTGACCTGTCTGGTGCGTTTCTTGGCCTTCATGATGCTGTTTGTTCACTAAGGTTCTCTAACAAACCTCTGAGGGCTTTACAGAACAGCTATCTATCTGTCTGTCTGTCTGTCTGTCTGTCTGTCTGTCTGTCTGTCTGTCTATCTATCTGTCTGTCTGTCTGTAACATGACAAAATGTGGAAAATTTCAAGGGGTATGAATACTTTTTCAAGGCACTGTATCTATCTATCTATCTATCTATCTATCTATCTATCTATCTATCTATCTATCTATCTATCTATCTATCTATCTATCTGTCTATCTGTCTATCTGTCTATCTGTCTGTCTGTCTGTCTGTCTGTCTGTCTGTCTGTCTGTCTGTCTATCTATCTATCTATCTATCTATCTGTCTGTCTGTCTGTCTGTCTGTCTGTCTGTCTGTCTATCTATCTGTCTGTCTGTCTATCTATCTGTCTCTCTGTCTGTCTGTCTATATGCATACAGAAAGATAGAGACGTCTTAATATCATACTGTGATAAACAACATATACATATCCCTATAGACAGGGCTTTTAGCGCTATCTATTGGGGCAGATATATATCTGTGTGTATATCTGGGAATTATTTTTCTATTTGTGTAATAAAGATTTATATATAATAACTATGTATATACAAGAATTCATAAACATGCTGTTATATTCTTTAATATGAGAATTATTATTACTAAACATGCAACTGTCACTTCTACAGAGCTCCCAACTGTCCCTGAGTTGGAATAAAGTCCCTCTGTCCCTCTTTCCTCCTCATTTGTCCCTCATTTTGATCTGATCTATATAATTTTATATAAAATGCATTTTTTATCTTTCAAAAAGTGTTTCCCAGTGTTAAACCTTTCATCCGATTTCTAAATTGCTACATTTGTAAATTTCAGAAGCCAATAAATATAAAGGAACAGTAGTGGTAAAAGAAAGCACTTGTGAGTTTAACAAATAATTTTTTTTTTGTACAATTCTTCTTTAAGGGGGCGTGGCAGAGAGGCGTGTCCTATGCCTACATACTTTTGCTAATAGGGGTCCCAAATTCCCAAAAATATGGGGGGTATGCTATATTCACTATAAGAAATAAGCTCAAATGAAGACGAGATGCTGCTAAGTGTTGATTGACACATACAGTATAGGTTCAGTTTCAGCCATTGCTGGTATTTGTAGTGGTTTTTTATTTATTTATTTATTTATTTATTTATTTTTGCTGATATTGATTTTTGTAGGTGTCTGTAAATGTACAATAGTGAGACTAGTGAGAATTAATGTATAACTAAAGGCTAAACCTGTTTTTTTAGTTTTGGACAGAGTGGAGAGGGATTAGAACGCTTGTCAGATTGTATTGCTGTCGGTGTCCCTGTTAGGGAGATTCCTCCTCTCTTTATGTCCTGTTTACCATTATCATTAAAAGTAAAAATAAAAGAAAATCCCAAGTTTTGGGTTCTCCCCGGAAACCAAACAGAGGGGAAATCTTGCAAAGGGGGTGTTAGTTCTGGTGACCTGGGGGTCCCCAAGGAAGTCCCTAAATTTGCTGGGTTTTCCTCTCACTTGCTGTTTGGCTATTGGACAGGAAGTGAAGGGAAATCTCTGCAATAGGACACAGATGACGATAAAAGAAAATCTGACAGGGGTTATAACCCATCCTTACTTTAACCAAAATGAAAAAAAAAATTGCCAATAGTTCTACTTTATTTCTCAGGATCAGTAGAAGGAAGGCAAAGCTGTGTCCTTTCCCTAAAAAAGTTTTGCAATTTTTGTTTTTCTTTCTTTTTTTCTTTTTCTATTTTCTCCCTCTCTCCTGCATCTCTTGCTCTCTCTTGCTCTCTCTCTCTATCTTTCTTTCTCTTTCTCCCTCCATCTCTCTCTCTCTCTCTTTCTGTCTCCTCCCCCTTCCATCTCTCTCTCTCTCTCCCCCTTGGTCTCTCTCCCTCTATACCCCTCTCTCTATCTTTCTCTCTCTCTCCCTTCATCTCCCTTTCTCCTCCCTCCCCTCTCTCCCCCTCCATCTCTCTCTATCCTCCATCTCTCTCTCCTCTATTTCTCTCTCTCTCTCTCTTCCACATCTCTCCCTCTACTATACCTCTTTTTTTGCTCCTTCTCCCACTTCTTCTCTCTCTTCTCCATCTTCCTCTTTTTTCTCTCTCTCCATCTCTTTCCCTATCCCTCTCTCCACCATCTCTTTCTCTCTTTCTATCTCTTCTCTCCCGCTCTCTCTCTCTCCAACTATTTCTTTATCTCTCTTTCTCTCCCCCATCTCTCTCTTTCACTTCCATTTCTTTTTTTTCTCTCTCTCCTCTATTGTTTGCTTTCTCCGCCCCCCCCCCCCTCTTGTGCTCCATCTCTCTCTCCTCTACCTCTTTCTCCCTCTCTCCTCCATCTCTCTCTCTCTACTATATCTCTTTTTCTCTTCTCCCACTTCTCTCTCTCCTCCATCTCCCTCTTTTTTTTTCTATTCCCATCTCTCTCTCTCTTTCTCCTCCATCTCTTTCTATCTCTTTTCTCTCCCTCTATCCACCTATTTCTTTCTCTCCCCCATCTCTCTCTTCTCTCTCTCTCCTCCATCTTTCTCTCTCTCACTTTCTCATCTTTTCTCTCCCTCCTCCACATCTCTCCCTCTTCTATACCTCTTTTTCACTCCTTCTCCCACTTCTTCTCTCTACTTCATCGCCCTCTTTTTTTCTCTCTCTCTCCATCTTTTTCCCTTTTTCTCTCTCTCCACCATCTCTTTCTATCTCTTCTCTCTCCCTCTCCATCTATTTCTTTCTCTCCGCCATCTCTCTCTTTCGCTTCCATTTCTTTTTTTCTCTCTTTCCTCTGTTTTGTGCTCTCTCTGCCCCCCCCCCATCACTCTCTCCCTCTTTTGCTCCATCTCTCTCTCCTCCTCCCTCTCTCCTCCACCTCTCTCTCCTCCTCTCTCTCTCCTCCTCTCTCTCTCCTCCTCCCTCTCTCCTCCACCTCTCCTTCTCCACCTCTCCTCCTCCCTCTCTCCTCCATCTCTCTCTCCTCCCTCTCTCCTCCTCCCTCTCTCCTCCATCTCTCTCTCCTCCCTCTCTCCTCCATCTCTCTCTCCTCCACCTGTCCTCCTTCCTCTCTCCTCCTCCCGCTCTCCTCCATCTCTCTCTCCTCCATCTGTCTCTCCTCCACCTCTCTCTCCTCCCCCTCTCTCTCCTCCACCTCTCTCTCCTCCTCCCTCTCTCCTCCATCTCTCTCTCCTCCATCTCTCTCTCCTCCATCTGTCTCTCCTCCACCTCTCTCTCCTCCACCTCTCTCTCCTCCTCCACCTCTCTCTCCTCCTCCCTCTCTCCTCCATCTCTCTCTCTCCTCCTCCCTCTCTCCTCCATCTCTCTCTCCTCTCTCCTCCATCTCTCTCTCCTCTCTCTCTCCATCTCTCTCTCCTCCATCTCTCTCTCTCCTCCTCCTCCTCTCTCTCCTCCTCCTCCTCTCTCTCTCCTCCTCTCTCTCCTCCTCCTCCTCCTCCCTCCTCTCTCCTCCTCCCTCCTCTCTCCTCCACCTCTCTCTCCTCCTCCATCTCTCTCGCTCTCTACTAGATCTCTTTTTCTCTCCTTTTCCCACTTCTTCTCCCTCTTTTTTTTCTCTTCCCATCTCTCTCTCTCCTCCATCTCTTTTCTCTCCCTCTATCCACCTATTTCTTTCTCTCCCCCATCTCTCTCTTCTCTCTTTCCCCTCCATTTCTCTCTCTCTCTTCCATCTTTCTCTCTCTCCCTCTCTCTTCTCTTTATATCTCTCCTCCATCTCTCTTTTCTCACTCTCCCCCTCTTTTCTCTTCTCCCCTCCATCTCTCTTTTCCTCTCTCCCCTCTCTCTCTCTTCCATTTCTCTCTCTGATTTTTGTTTGGATTTTGCAGAATTATTGCTCTCTAGGGATATAAATAAGGATAAAATAAAGTCTAAATATTTTGATTATGAGTGGCAGAGATGGGTGAAGTTCTTCAGTCCACGATCAGACCGGAGTCCATAGTGATCTTCCCTCCACCACTCCATCTTTTTAAACCCTCCTGAGAAAGATGTAAAAATGATTATTATTATACAGGATTTATACAGAGCCAACAGTTTGCACAGCGCTTTACAACATGATGGCAGACAGTACAGTTACAATACAATACAGGAGGAATCAGAGGACCTCGCTCATTAGAGCTTACAATCTAGGAGGGAGGGATTGATGTTTTATAGCAGGTAAACACTGAGCCAGGCCACCGCCGTCCCACCCAGCCCTCGGCAGGCCATCCTGTGGCCACATATGGTCAGACGCGGTCCCATTTCCGGGAACTGTGACATCAGCAGCATGGAGAGCAGAGGGGACGGGACTTTTCCTCCCAGCAACCCACTGACATCCGAAACCTTCTCCTACACTACTGTCAACATCACACTTTTTTTTCAAGGCAAAATGGGCCGCGCTTCACGCGGATTATGAAAAGCACAATACCTTCAAACAGGCGCTGAAAAGTTAAAAAGTTCACGAGCAAACAGTGGGAGTAGAAGACAAAGAGGGGAAAGCTGAACGATCGACTTTACTGGGAACACCACCTTGACCAGTTGTTTATTTAGCAAAAAAAAAAACCCGAAGAAGAAATTTCTCTTGGGTCTGCGGGATTTAAGGAGGAACATAAGGCTCCGTTCACATATTGGCGTCTCGGATCGCAGGCAGAATCACCGCGAATCTGCTCACGATCCCAAATCAATGCAAAAATGACAACTGCGCAAAAGTAATGAAGTGCCATATAGCAAAAAATGGCCTGGTCATGAAGGGGGGTAAATCTTCCGGAGGTCAAATGGTTATGGTAACTTTTTCTTACAATGTTGAAAATGTTACACTGAATAATTTTTTTGTTTTATGCTCCGTTCACATATTGGCGTCTCAAATGACGGGCAGCATCACTGCAATTCTGCCCGTGATCCCGAATCATTGCAAATCACAGGACGCCCGTGTGATTCCCGTGACCTGCAATGGTACCCCAAAGGGGCCCAATTTTGCTGCAATTGTCGCCTGACAAATCGCGTAAACAGAATCACGCTACGCCTGTTCCCCAAAAAAAGTACAAGAACTTCCTATGGGCGTTTCGCGAATCTGTTTGCAGGATTTTACCGAGATGTGTCGAACAACAATCGCAGCAAAATCACGCCACGTTTGGGGTGCTGTTGCAAGTCACAGGAATCGCACGGGTGTCCCGTGATTTGCAATGATTCGGGATCGCGGGCAGGATTGCGGCAATTCTGCCCGTGATCCGAGATGCCAATATGTAAACGGAGCCTAAGTGCCGGTTCACACTAGTGCGGCTGCGGCGATCGCATGTAATATCGGAGCGCACTGCTCCTACATTACATGTGATCGGCTAAATTCGCACTGCACCCGCAGCAAAGTCGCACATGACCCTTTTTTTAGCCGCATCAGGATCGGATCGCACAGTGGTTCACACTTGTGCGATCCATCCTGTGCGAACTGTAAAGATCGCACTGCGATATGCGATCAAACTGGGGGTGTCGTTAACATTTCATTGACACCTCCAGCATATCGCATATGGCAGTGTGAACTGCCAAGGGTGCGTTTGCGATGCGGGACCAGGCTGCGAATTCGCAGCCTTCCCGCATCGCATAAGTGTGAACCGGCACTAAAACAAAAAAATGATTCAGTGTAACATTTGCAACATTGTATGAAAAAGTTACCATAACCATTTGACCTCCAGAAGATTTACCCCCCCCCACTTCATGACCAGGACATTTTTTGCTATATGGCACTTCATTACTTTTGTGTGGTTATGCAATGCTGTACACAAATGAAATTTGTAATTTTTTTTCCCCACAAATAGAGCTTTCTTTTGGTGAAACTAGATCACCTCTGAAGTTTTTATTTTTTTTTCGCTATAAATAAAATCAAAATGACATAAATCTTTCCCGAAGTTAGTAGACGCAATAACTTTTGCGCAAACCAATCAAAAGATGCTTATTGCGATTTTTTTTTACCAAAAATATGTAGCAGAAAACAAATTGGCCTAAAATGTTAAAAAATGTAGATTTTTTAATTTTTCTTTTTTGGAATGTCATATAAAAGAATGTGAAAAATATTGTTTTTTTTTTTCAAAATTGTCGCTCTTTTTTTGTTTATAACGCCAAAAATAAAAATCGCACAGGTGATCAAATACCACCAAAAGAAAGCTCTATTTGTGGGAAAAAAAGTACATCAATTTTATTTTGGTACAGCGTCGCATGACCGCGCAATTGTCCGTTAAAATAATGCAGTGCCGAATCGCAAAATAGGGCCTGGTCATTAAGCAGGAAAATCTTCTGGTCCAGAAGTGGTTAAAGTGTTGCCTATGGAAAATATGGGGTACCGAACTTTGCTAACATTTCACGGGTGGATGCAAATTTAAGGTTTGACATGTTGGGTATCTATTAACTCGGTGCAGCCTCGTCTTTTATATTTTACTTGGGTAAATTATTGCATTTGTGTGTCCCAAAATTAACTTCAGAATAATTTTTACTGAGCGATAATGTTGTGTGATATAAAAAATTGGAATTACCACTATTTTGTTCTCTAGGGCATCTGCCTTCAAAAAATATATAATAATTTTGGGGTTTGTGCAATCTTCAGGCCTACAATGATTTTTTAAATGTGTGCAGAAAAATTAAAAAAACGGATCTGGCAGCGAAAGGGTTAAACCACACCCCTTTAGGCCACTCCCACTGTTAGTACAATTAGGCCACACCCAACATTTGGTGTAGCATGCTTCTCATGCCACTATTGTCCCTGCCCCCTGCTCGGACACTGTCCTACCTCGGTGGGTACGGTCAGTAGGGTGTCCCTAGATTTTAATTTGAAAATCGAATCAGCTACAGTCGGCTATCCAGAGACCTCAAGACCATATTCCTTAACAGTGACAAGAGAACTTGAAAATGTCCATAAAGATAGGGCTAACACATTTCGAGGAGGACCCTCTTCCTCAGAGCCATGGCTCATGGCTCTGAGGAAGAGGGTCCTCCCTCGAAACCTGTTAGCCCTATCTTTATGGACATTTTCATGTTCGCTTGTCACTACTATTAAGGAATATGGTATTGAGGTCTCTGGATAGTCGAAGGAATCCTTTGGTTCTGAGCTTATATACAGCATACTTTTGTGAGTATAATGTATGCTGTGGTTTTTAACCATTCCCAATAAATGTTTTATGGTATTGCACTAGGTCGGTGCCCAAGTCTCTTGTTTTTTTTATGCTTTCAAAGAGGGGAGAACACAGGCTAGAAAGAAGAAATAAAATTAGTGATGATGGGCCACAGTTTTCTCTAACTCCACCGTCTATGTATCTGTAGACAATGCAATTAGAGAAGGAATGAAATTACTGAGGCCCGGAATCCACCAGACCCTCCAATGCAGCCCCTCCGGGCATCAGCAGATGGACTAGAGTGTTCCTAATGTGTAATGTGAGAGGGGGAGTGTGGAGATGGAGCGGAAGGGATAAAATATTAATTCAGTGCTGGAGAGGATGAGTTTGGGGTCTCAGAGCAATCTCCAGGGGGGGGGGGGGGGGGGTCACTGCAGAGAGAGAGAGAAGAGCTGGCTGTGCCCACATCTGTGCCGTCTACCAAGAGGAATGAGCAGGACAGAACCACAGAACATTTCACTATAATAACCAAACTACACTTTATTCCTGAAACTTTATTATATTGAGATCTAAATATACTGTAGATAGATAGATAGATAGATAGATAGATAGATAGATAGATAGATAGATAGATAGATAGATAGATAGATAGATAGATAGATAGATAGATAGATAGATAGATAGATAGATAGATAGATAGATAGATAGATAGATAGATAGATAGATAGATAGATAGATAGATAGATAGATAGATAGATAGATGGATGGAGAGATAGATAGACCCTAGGAGAAATACCATGCAGTCATTGCTGGAATGCATGTAGGCAGGGAGTGGTGGCAAAAAGGCTGCAGGAGATCAGCAGCAACACTGAGATGCAACAACAGACACAAAAGGAAAGTTTTCTGCACTGTGAAATGGATCTTATCATATGTTTCCTCAATGATCTCCAGCTGAAGAGATATTTTTTTTCCTGGAGAGAATAAAAATGTCCAAGTAGAGCTCCAGCCTCCTCCAGCTGCTGCATTGATAACCATCATTGAATTTGGGTGGGCCTGCTTTTGGCTCAGATCACACAGCGGTCGGTGCGATCCAGACTTGATCAGAAACAAACACCCTCGTGACTCCAGCAGACCTCTGAGGTCACAATATGCTGTATACAGTTTCTTCTCCAGCATCCAAATAACAGAACGCAGACAAGTTTATATTTTTATAGCTTACTTCTTAATTTTGCAATTTGCCCAAACTTGCATGCACACTATATCGCGGGTTATATGGGCACTGCCATTCAGTTTCAATGGCACTCTGATTTATATACAGCAGGGGCAGGCAGCCCTGGAGGGGTGGAGATCAGTGGCGTCACTAGTGGGGGCCAGAGGGGGCCATGCCTCCCCCAACATTATGCTGTGCCCCCCCAACAGGATCCCACCTCCTGCTCTGGGATGGTGGGTCAGTAAGCCCAGATTGCGGGTTCCCGACCTGCCATCCCTGACTTTTGTGAAGAACGAAGCCACACTAGAGGAAGCAGAGCCAATGCTTCCTGTGTAGTTATGTCTCCAGTCACAGGCGGAGTGATACCAAATGTACTCCGCCTGTGACAGGTATCTCTACTGCAGCCGAATGCTTCCTCCAGTGCCGCTCCTGTCACATGTTTGTGTCTCAGAGGAGCCAGCAGTACCAGCCAGATGTACCCACCAGCAGTACCAGTCAGCAGTACCCACCAGCAGTACCACCCCTGGAGGACAGCCAGCAGCAGCCACCAGCCATACCCACCTGGGGGACAGCAGCAGCCAGCGATACCTGCAGGAATCCTGAGGAAGAAGTGAAGATTGAGGGCAGTTGAGGTGCAGGTAAATGACAGAGCATCCGTGTGAAAGCAGCCTTAGGCCCCTTTCATACAATCAGTCGGATTAGGTCCACCTGTCAGTTTTTCAGGTGGACCCAATCTGACCCTCCATTCACCTCTTGTGTCCGTTTTACACCCGCCTATCTCCAATCTGATCTACTTAAAAAACTAGGGGATATTACTGCGTACACTGGCACCAATACTAGGGGTTATAACTGCGTAAGCTGGCACCAATACTAGGGGTTATAACTGCACAAACTGTTTGCTGAAAATGTTTAAACTGTAAAGAACAGCTTTTAAGAATCTTCCTCTTTCTCAGGTCTGAAGCAATACCTGAGGAAGAAAGGAAAGCTCTTGAAAGCTTGTCTTTTAAGTGTTAGGTTAGTACAATAAAAAGGTATCATTGTATACTGCATTACTCTCATATTTTGTAACCTTATTTATATATACACTTATTTCGTGTGCCCCCCCCCCCATTTTTGACTGTGGTATCTTACGTGTCCCCCTATATATTGTTCCTAGAGTCGCCACTGGTGGCCATCTACCTGAACATCATGGAAAAGATCAAAGATCATCACGGTGTAGAGCTTTTATTAAAGAGTTAAACTAGCAAGGCCTAATAAAAAAATGAAGGAAGATTTAAAGAGTTCAGGGGTCAATAGTATGTAACAAAGAGTGCAAGGGTCAGTAGTATGTAACAAAGAGTGCAAGGGTCAGTAGTATGTAACAAAGAGTGCAGGGGTCAGTAGTATGCACTGCAGAACAGTCCTGTAGGGGTCAGTAGTATGTAATGCAAAGTTTAAGGGTCAGTAGTATGTAACAAAGAGTGCAGGGGTCAGTACTATGTAAAGTAGCACAGAGTGTAGGGATCAGTAGTAAGTAGAGCCGAGTTTAGAGGTCATTAGTATGCCCAAATAAAATTTAAAGAAGGTTTGAAGAGTTTAGGGGTCAGTAGAATGTAGCACAGACTGCAAGGGTCTGTAGTAAGTAATGCAGTACTTAGAAGTCAGTAATAACACAGTGGAGGAGTCAGTAGTATGTAACACAACATGCAAGGGTCAGTAGTAAAGTGGTCATGAGCAAGTAACACAATAGTCAGTAATATGTAAAACAGAATGCATGGGGTCAATGGTATGTAATGCAGAGTACAGGAGTAAGTAGTATGAGAAAACAGAATGCAGGGGTCAGTAGTTTGTAATAGTAAGTAATTCAGAGAGCAGGGGTCATAAGTAAGTAAAGCAGAATTCAGGGGTCAGGAGTAGGTAATGTAGAGTGCAGGGGTCATGAGTAAGTAATGCAGAGTACAGGAGTCATGAGTAAGTAATGCAGAGTGCAGGGGTCATAAGTAAATAATGCAGAGTGCAGGGGTCAGTAGTAAGTAATTCAGAGAGCAGGGGTCATAAGTAAGTAAAGCAGAATTCAGGGGTCAGGAGTAGGTAATGTAGAGTGCAGGGGTCAGTAGTAAGTAATGCAGAGTGCAGGGGTCATGAGTAAGTAATGCAGAGTGCAGGGGTCAGTAGTAAGTAATGTAGAGTGCAGGAGTCAGGAGTGGATAATGTAGAGTGCAGGGGTCAGTAGTAAGTAATGCAGAGTGTAGGCATCATGAGTAAGTAATGCAGAGTGCAGGGGTCAATAGTAGGTAATAGAGAGTGCAGGGGTCAGTAGTAAGTAATGCAGAGTGCAGGGGTCAGCAATGCAGAGTGCAGGGGTCAGTAGTATGTAACACACAGTGTTCAGAGGTCAGTACCTCCCCCACAAGAAAAAATGACCTCCCTTCCAGTGCAGACATCTACCTCTAAAGGTATAATCGCACACTGCACAAAATTTCCCCCTCCCTTAGTAAAGTTCACTCACCAGACCTTACATGCCTTGGCACCTGGCAGAGTGAGGGAAGTCCTCCCAGGTCTTCTCTTGGCTTTGTCATATGATACATCAGAGCCAAGAAGGAACCTAGGAATTCCCTCAGCTCTGCAATGCCTATTTGCAGCAGGTAGGGGGGGTTGGGAAAGTTGACAGCACGGAGAGGGTCACGATCTCCCAATCACATGCCCATGACCAATAGGTAGATCCCGATAGACCTGTTGCTGACCCCCAATGTATTAAGTTTAAACAAGAATACCTGGCCTTCAGCGCACAACAAGGCACAGATGTCAATGTACTTGGAGCTGCAGTGAGCTGCTTTGCTGTAATGCTTGGGTATGCTTTTTCCAGTTTTTGTGACTTGTTAGGAGTCCTTTCTAAATAACAATATGCGTCAATGCATGACAACAACATGCAATAACACCTATGTGTGGGCCTCACCATGGTAAACTATAACATTAGGGCAAGAATTTCTGTTCCTATTAGGCCAGCTGAAAATGTTCCCCTTCCCCCTTTAAGGTAAACCAAACTGCAGTGTCCCTTTAAGAGTGTTTTGCAACAGCTGTCATGTGACCCGCACAGAAAACTTGCGTTCAGACCTGCCGTGATTAAAACTGGATTATGGGAAGATCAGAAATCTTCGAGATTATTGAGCGCGCACTGCCAAGCAGGACAAATTTTATTGCAAAACCTGCTGTACCTGCAGTTCCAACCTGGATCAGCATTTTTCTTTCTGTAACGTTGTGGTTTGTGGTGTAGGCGGATTATCTGGAGTTAGCCAAAGTTTTGTGATTTTAATAAACCCTCCAAAGCAGCACAGGCCAGATCTATAAACAGAACTCTGAAAAAAAGTTTTTGTTTTTTCTTTTTGTTTGGAAAATTGGACTCTAAGAGCCGGTTCACACTACCGCGACCAGAAAGTCGCCTCATAAGGGGCGACTTGTTAGCGCGACTTTCAGCGCGACTTCGGCGCGACTTAGCGCGACTTCAGCGTGACTTGTGAATTATTTTAAGTGACTTATATGATAGACGACTTTGTACGACTTTGTATTTGGTCAATCAGAATATGATGTGCTGTGACCTAATTCCCCTTTTCTGTTTTTTTTTTTTACTCATTTCCTCATTGCCCACCAAAAAAAAGTTCTTAAAAATTGTCGTTTTTGATAGAGAGCCAATTATTGAAAAAATTATTTAAAAAAAAAAAAAAAAAAATTAGATTTCTTTGGATTTAGTGTCTGGGGGGTCTAAAAGTGTACCTGTGAAGTTTCAGCTCTGTAGCATGTCCAGAACCAGAAAAAAAAGATAATTTTTCTTAGAATTTTTATTAGCGCAGGGATGGGGCTCCGCTCCTGTCACACCTGGACGTTTTTGTTTCAGGAGTTTATTGGGCATTTTTTGGGCGTCTTTGGAGGCAGGCATGACATCTGAACTTCTGTATAGGGGTATATATACACACACACATATATATATATATACACATACACACATATAGGTGTGAAAGGAGGGTAACACCATCCCTGCAAATAATTTCAGTAGCGCAGGAATTGGGTTCCGCTCCTTTCACACCTATGTGTGTGTATGTGTATATATACATATATGTGTGTGTGTGTATATACCCCTACACAGAAGTTCAGATGTCATGCCTGCCTCCAAAGACGTCCACAAAAAAGCCCAATAAACGCCTGAAACAAAAATGCCCAGGTGTAAAAGGAGCGGAGCCCCATCCCTGCTCTACTAATAATTCTAAGAAAAATTCTATTTTTCTTATGGCGGTCACCCTGACATGGATGAGTTCTGTCACCCTGGCATAGCAGTCAGAGTCAGTTCACCCTAAACTTCACTACGGCCACCCTGAAACTTAACACTTTCCCTACAGAAACTAGATTATTGAATCTAACTATAGTGGTATATAGTACCCTAACTACACTGCATATCCCTTTCCTCACACTAAGTGTCCACCAGTGCCACGTATCAGTGCCATGTATCAGTGTCCACCAGTGCCACTGCCCACCAGTGCCACGTATCAGTGCCACAAATCAGTGTCCACCAGTGCCACGTATCAGTGCCACATATCAGTGCCACAAATCAGTGTCCACCAGTGCCACATATCAGTGCCACGAATCAGTGTACACCAGTGCCACCTATCAGTGCAACGTATCAGTGCCATGAATCAGTGTCCACCAATGCCACATATCAGTGCCACGAATCAGTGTCCATCAGTGCCACGTATCAGTGCCACGAATCAGTGTACACCAGTGCCATGTATCAGTGCCACGTAGCAGTGCCACGAATCAGTGTCCACCAGTGCCACGTATCATTGCCACATATCAGTGCCACGAATCAGTGTCCACCAGTGCCACATATCAGTGCCACCTATCAGTGCCACAAATCAGTGTCCACCAGTGCCACATATCAGCGCCATGTATCAGTGCCACGAATCAGTGTCCACCAGTGCCACAAATCAGTGTCCACCAGTGCCACGTATCAGTGTCCACCAGTGCCACTGCCCACCAGTGTCACTTATTTGTGTCCACCAGTGCCACTCACACAGACCAGGCAGAGATAATGGTATATAGGAACTGTAGGCATGGCTGCAATGTGGGGAATGCCTGGCTAATTTTCCTTCTTCTTCCTGGAAAGTCGGATCACAAGTCGCTTCAAATAAGATAGGATCTGACTTGGAGGCGACTCCCATTGAAGTCTATTGGCACAAGTCGGATACAAGTCACCTCAAATTAGTACAGGACCCTTTTCTGAAGTCGGAGCGACTTCAGCAGTGCATATTAAGACGGCTTTCATTGATTTACATGGCATTTGTTATGTCAAGCGACTTGGGGCGACTAGAGGGCACACAAGTCACCTGACAAGTCGCGGCAGTGTGAATGGAGTCTAAACTATTTTTCCCTGTGCAGTTTTTACAACACATCATTGAGAGGGGCAAGGGAGCCCTGAGCGACTCTGCTACCAAAATATCCCTCAGTGGCTTCATCACCTCTATACATTTACCAATGCTCTTGTAGGTTGGAGCACCAAGAAATATGTGGGAGCCCCCTGATTGTGGTTAGTGGCCAAAAAATGCTGGTGAATTGTCTTATCTTTCCTCTGCAATCAGGATTCAGTTAATTGAACATCTTTTATGACTGTTTTTGAGCATAGCTACTGTATAGAAAATAAGAGCAATTGCCTTAAAATACACCAACCCTTTATGAATGCGTGTGTGTATGTGCAGATATACTATATTGCCAAAGTTGGGTGAACACCCCTCCATAATGGTGAATTCAGGTGTTTCCAATCAAGGTAATGCTCAAATTCGATATGTTTCAGACAGTTTTGCACTTCTAACATTCACTAGTTTGGTGAAGACCCTTTTCTATTCCGTCATGACAGTTCCCCTGTGTACAAAGCCAGCTCTGGACATAGTGACCAGTTTGGTGTGGAGGAACTTGAGTGGCCTTCACAAAGCCCTGACCTCAACCTTACTGAACACCTTTGGTACCACAGACACCCTCCAGAATTTTGTGGAAAGCCATCCCAAAAATCTATTAGGCATAGCCACTGTGTAGGAAATGGGACCAATTGTCTTAAAATTTAAAAACCATAGTTTGTATTTTTTACAATAGTGATCAGTTTGGTGAAGACCTTTTCTATTCCTTCATGACTGTTCCCCTGCATGCAAAGACAGCTTTGAACATAGTGACCAGTTTGGTGAGGACCCTTTTGTATTCCGTCATGACAGTTCCCCTGTGTACAAAGCCAGCTCTGGACATAGTGACCAGTTTGGTGTGGAGGAACTTGAGTGGCCTTCACAAAGCCCTGACCTCAACCTTACTGAACACCTTTGGGAAAAATTGGAACTCTGATGGTGAGCCAGGTCTTCTCACCCAATATCAGTTCCTGACCTCACCAATGGACATAAAGTCCCACAGACACCCTCCAGAATTTTGTGGAAAGCCATCCCAGAATCTATTAACCACTTGCCGACCGCCGCACGACTATCTACGTCGGCGGTCAGCCCCTCACAGGCAAACTAACGTAGGGCTACGTTGCTTGCTTGTGAGGGTCTAGGGAGCGAGCGCGCGCCCCCGGGGGCGCGCTCCCGCTCCCGCGTGGTCACGGACCCCCCCGCGCGTGTGACCAGCGGACCCGATGTCCGCCGGTCACTCGGCGATCGGCGGGGGAGAGGGAGAATGTCAGGCAGCTTGTGTAAACAAACTGCCTGTCATTCTCCTCGCTGCAAAGACACTGATAAAACGGATCTGGTATGTAGATCCGTTGATCAGTGTCCTTACAGCTAGAGCCACAGCCAATCACAGTAGAAACCACGCCCCTAGGGACACACACAGCCCCTCCCTTCCAAATAAAGTTAACCCCTTCACTACCAGTGTATTTTTACAGTAACAGTGCATATGTATAGCACTGATTACTGTAGAAATGTCACTGGTAACCCCAAAAGTGTCAAAAATGTCAGTCAAGGGTCCGATCTGTCCGCCGCAATGTCGCAGTACCGCAAAAAAAATCGCAGATCGCCGCCATTACGCGTTAAAAAAAAAAAACAACAAAAATGACAAAAATCTTTCCCTTTGTTAGTAAACGCGATAACTTTTGCGCAAACCAATCAAAATATGCTTTTTGCGGGTTTTTTACCAAACATAGGTAGCATAAAACAAATTGGCCGAAAATTTTTAAAAATTTTGATTTTTACATTTTTTTTTGGGGGAATTTCATATAAAAAAATGTGAAAAATATTGCTATTTTTGCAAAATTGACGCTCTTTTTTTGTTTATAGCGCGTGATCAAAAAATCGCACAGGTGATCAAATACCACCAAAAGAAAGCTCTGTTTGTGGGAAAAAAAGGACGTCAAATTCGTTTAGGTACAGCGTCGCACGACCGCGCAATTGTGCGTTAAATTCACGCAGTGCCGAATCGCAAAATACCCCCTGGTCGGAATGGGGGTAAAATCTTCCGGGGCTTAAGTGGTTAAGCAAAGCCACCATGTAGGAAATGGGACCAATTGCCTTAAAATATACAAACCAAACAAGAAAAGAAATTTAGGACACCTAATGCTGGTAATGCTCAAATACAGTACATTTTAGAAAATTTTTCATTTCGGATGTTCATCAGTTTGGTGAAGACCCATTTCTATCCGGCCATGACAGTTCCCCCGCGTACAAAGCTAGCTCTGGACATGGTGACCAGTTTGGTGTGGAGGAACTTGAGTGGCCTTTACTAAACCCTGACCTCAACCCTACTGAACACATTTGGGATAAATTGGATCTACGGTGGTGAGCCAGGTCTTCTCACCCAATATTAGTACCTGACCTCACAAATTGGCACAAATTCCCACAAACACCCTCCAGAATTTTGTGCAAAGCCATCCCAGAAGCTTTTGAGCATAGCCGCTGTGTAGGAAATGGGACCAATTGCATTAAAATATACAAACCAAACAAGAAAAGAAATTTAGGACACCTAGTGCTGGTAATGCTCAAATACAGTACATTTTAGATAATTTTTCATTTCGGATGTTCATCAGTTTGGTGAAGACCCATTTCTATTCGGCCATGACAGTTCCCCTGCGTACAAAGCATGGTGACCAGTTTGGTGTGGAGGAACTTGAGTGGCCTTTACTAAACCCTGACCTCAACCCTACTGAACACCTTTGGGGTAAATTGGATCTACTGTGGTGAGCCAGGTCTTCTCACCCAATATCAGTACATGACCTCACAAATTGGCACAAATTCCCACAAACACCCTCCAGAATTTTGTGCAAAGCCATCCCAGAAGCTTTTGAGCAAAGCCGCTGTGTAGGAAATAAGACAGATTGCTTTAAAATATACAAAGGAAGAAAAGAAATTTGGATAGGACACCTGGTGTCCTATCCAATTTTCTTTTCTTGTTTGGTCTGCAGCTCCTTTTGGTGACACCCATTATTACTTTATATATTGGTTTGGCACCAGTGTCAAAATAAGGGGAATCCCAGAACCTTTTTTGTTTTTAGTTCAAATATACAAACCCTTTATGAGTGTGTGTGTGCAGATATACTATATGGCCAAAGTTGTGTGAACGCCCCTCCATAATGGTGAGCTCAGGTGTTTCTAGTCAAGGTAATGCTCAAATGCGATACATTTTAGACAATTTTGTACTTCCGACGTTCACCAGTTTGGTAAAGACCCTTTTCTATTCCAACATGACTGTTACCCTGCATACAAAGCCAGCCCTGGACAAGGTGACCAGTTTAGTGAAGAACCTTTCCTATTCCATCATGACTGTTCCCCTGTGTATGAAGCCAGCCCTGGACAAGGTGACAAAGTTAAGTGAAGACCCTTTCCTAAATCCATCATGACTGTTCCCCTGCGTACGAAGCCAGCCCTGGACAAGGTGACCAGTTTAGTGAAGACCCTTTTCTATTCCATCATGACTGTTCCCCTGCATACGTAGCCAGCCTTGGACAAGGTGACCAGTTTAGTGAAGACCCTTTTCTATTCCATCATGACTGTTCCCCTGCATACGTAGCCAGCCTTGGACAAGGTGACCAGTTTAGTGAAGACCCTTTTCTAAGTCCATCATGACTGTTCCCCTGCATACGTAGCCAGCCCTGGACAAGGTGACCAGTTTAGTGAAGACCCTTTTCTATTCCATCATGACTGTTCCCCTGCATACGTAGCCAGCCTTGGACAAGGTGACCAGTTTAGTGAAGAACCTTTTCTATTCCATTATGACTGTTCCCCTGTGTATGAAGCCAGCCCTGGACAAGGTGACAAAGTTAAGTGAAGACCCTTTTCTAAGTCCATCATGACTGTTCCCCTGCGTACAAAGCCAGCCTTGGACAAGGTGACCAGCTTAGTGAAGACCCTTTTCTAATTCCATCATGACTGTTCCCCTATGTACAAAGACAGCTCCAGACATAGTGACCAGTTTGGCAAAGACCCTTTTCTATTTCATGATGACTGTTCCCTTGTGTACAATGTCAGCTCAAAACATAGTAGCCAGTTTTGTGAAGACCCTTTTCTATTCTTCCATGACTGTTCCCCTGTGTACAAAGCCAGCTCAAGACATGGTGACCAGTTTGGTGAAGCCCCTTTACTATTCCGTAATGCCTGTTCCCCTGAGTACAAAGCCAGCTCTGGACATAGTGACCAGTTTGGTGAAGACCCTTTTCTATTCCATCATGACTGTCCCCCTGTGTACAAAGCCAGCTCCCAACATAGTGACCAATTTGGTGAAGACTATTCTATTCCATCATGACTGTCCCCCTGTGTACATAGCCAGCTCCCGACATAGTGACCAGTTTGGTAAAGGCCATTTTTAATCCATCATGACTTTTCCCGTCTGTACAAAGCCAGCTCCAGATATAGTGACCAGTTTGTTGTGGATGAACTTGAGTGCCCTTCACGAAGCCCTGACCTCAAATCTACTGAACATCTTTTTGGGATAAATTTGAACTCTAAGCCCCCGTTCACACTAAGGCGACCTGTGAGGCGACCTGGTCGCCTCACAGGTCGCCGTAGGTCGCCTTCCATAGGGAAGCTGTGGACCCGTTCTAATAGGAGCGACACAAGTCGCTCCGACTTAGAAAAAGGATCCGGAGCTTCTTTGGGGCGACCCGGAGGCGACCGCCATAGACTTCAATGTTATGAAGTCCGTGGCGGCCGCTCCGAGGTCGTGGCGCGCTGCTCGCACCGCGACCTCGGAGGTCGCCCCTCTAAGTCGGATCGCCCCTATGTGAACGGGGCCTGATAGTGAGCCAGGTCTTCTCACCCAATAGAAAAATCACAAATAGACACAAATTCCCACAGACACCCTCCAGAATTTTGTGGAAAGGTGTCCCACAAAAGTGGAGGCTTCTATAACCACATGATAATACATATTATTGCCCATGGTTTTAGAATGGCATCTCCAACAAGCTTATATAGGTGTAATGGTCAGGAGCCCACAAACTGTTGCCCATATAGTAAATACTGACATATTTTTTGATTTGTAATATTAATATTAAGGCGTATACACATCCTTAAAGTAAACTTGAGTGTATTACTAATAGTTTTATAACAGGACAAGTCAGCAGTGAAATACGTATAATTATTCTGCATAGCACAAGTTCAAAAAAAAACCTCCTGACTGGTTTCTACTTAAAAGTAGACATTTACATACAGTACCTGACCCTATGTAATAAAGAACTCTTATTTGTAAGTGCTACTTCCTCTTAATTTTTGTAGATCATAAGAAACACATTAGTAGTCAATCATTCTGTAGCCAAGACCAGTATTAGAGTTTCTGATTGGCTGATATGGGTTACTTTATTTCAGAATGAGAACCCAATGCGGACAGCCCATGCCACAATCTCACAGCACCTGCAGACACCAATGGCCAAGAGATCTTAGTAATGGTGGGAAACAATGATTAAAGGATAAATGAACTAATCCTTTTTGCCCCCTGTCCCTAACCCAGGGGTGCTCCACCTGTGGCCCTCCAGCTGTTGCAGAACTACAAGTCCCATAAGGCAATGCAAGGCTGTCAGTTAACCACTTCAATACCGGGCACTTTCACCCCCTTCCTGCCCAGGACAATTTTCAGCTTTTAGCGCTGTTGCATTTTAAATGACAATTGTGCGGTCATGCAACACTGTACCTAAAGCTGAATAGCAAAAAATACCCTAGTCTTGAAGGGGGTAACACCTTCCGGAGGTCAGGGGGCTAACTGATTGGCAAAACCTTGTGCCATCGCTATGGTCTCCCCCAAGAGGAGTCGGTGCCAGGGGTGTCTGCGTGCACCTCAAGCTTTAGAGCATAAGCTCTGACAACCACAGCATTCATGTTTATTACTGAAACTAAGCTTGAAAAGTCTTTGGATGGTCAGATCTTCAATGGTATTATCTGATTAAACAAATGCATGGAAACTTCCACTGTTTGAGAGCAGCCAGACCAGTAGATTGTACGCTCCATTGATGCAGGCAATGGCAAAAGAGTTCCTAATTGATGTAAGGCACTGCAGACTACATGGGCTTTGGATATCTGCTTCTATATACGAGTGTCTGCAAGCGCTGAGCCCTGGGAAGGCTTGGCTGCTCTGATTGCCAACCCTCTAGGATTACATTTCACAATATGCAAGAATAAACACAGCCACATGTCTAACTGACTAGCAGGTGCAGTTGTGAGTCGAAATAAATTTAGGTGGACAAACTTCCGCAGGGAAAGCAGCAACAGGCTAATGTGATGACCACCTGATGTTTTCATATAAGCTTCAAACTTTTAGTAACTTTTCTCAACCAGGGTTCCTTCAAAGGTTGCTAGAAGTTCTTTGGGGATTTACTAAAACTGCAGCACAGTGCATAGTAAGCAATCAGCTTCCAGGGTTTATTGACCACCAATGTAAAGTGCATTCTTCCTCAGACCCCCAGTATAAGGAGCATTCCTCCCACTAACCACCAATGTAAGAAACATTCTTCCCATTGAACGCCAATGTAAGGGACGTTCTTCCCATGTACTGCCAATGTAAGGGGCATTCCTCCCACTGACCACCAATGTAAAAGTGCATTCATCCTATGGCTCCCACTACAGGCAGCATGCTTCCCACTGACCACCAATGTAAGGCACATTCTTTCCATTGACCACCAATGTAAGGGACGTTCTTCTAATGGACTGCCAATGTAAGGGACGTTTATCTCACTGAACACCAATGTAAAGTGCATTCATCCTTTGGCCCCCACTATAAGGAGCATGCTTCCCACTGACCACCAACGTAAGGAGCATTCTTCCCCACTGACCACCAATGTAAGGAGCATTCTTCCCCACTGACCACCAATGTAAGGAACATTCATCCTATGGTCCCCACTATAAGGAGCATTCTTCCCACTGACTGCCAATGTAAGAAACATTGGTGGTCAGTGGGGAAGAATGCTCCTTACAATGGTGGTCAGTGGGGAAGAATTCTCCTTACATTGGGGGTCAGTGGGGAAGAATGCTCCTTACATTGGTGGTCAGTGGGGAAGAATGCTCCTTACATTGGTGGTCAGTGGGGAAGAATGCTCCTTACAATGGTGGTCACTGGGGAAGAATGCTCCTTACAATGGTGGTCACTGGGGAAGAATGCTCCTTACAATGGTGGTCACTGGGGAAGAATGCTCCTTACAATGGTGGTCAGTGGGGAAGAATGCTCCTTACATTGGTGGTCAGTGGGAAAGAATGCTCCTTACATTGGTGGTCAGTGGGAAAGAATGCTCCTTACAATGGTGGTCAGTGGGGAAGAATGCTCCTTACAATGGTGGTCACTGGGGAAGAATGCTCCTTACAATGGTGGTCAGTGGGAAAGAATGCTCCTTATAGTGGGGGCCATAGGATGAATGCTCCTTATAGTGGGGACCATAGGATGAATGCACTTTACATTGGTGGTCAGTGGGAGGAGGAATGCCCCTTACATTGACAGTGCATGGGAAGAATGCTCCGTACATTGGTGGTCAGTGGGAAAAAATGCTCCTTATATTGGCAGCCAGTGGGAAGCATGCTCCTTACATTGGCGGTTAGTGAGAAGAATGTTCCTTACATTGGTGGTCAGTGAGAAACAATTCAAGGAGCATTCTTCCCACTGGCTGCCAATGTAAAGTGCATGCTTCCTATGGCCCCCAACATAAGGAGCATTCTTCCCATTGACTGCAAATGTAAGGAGCATTCTTCCTACGGCCCCCCAATATAAGGAGCATTTTTTTCATTGACTGCCAATAAAAAGAACGTTCTGCCTACTGGCCACCAATGTAGGCAGCATTTTTCCCCCTGACCACCAATTTCGGGGCATTCTCCCTACTAACCACTAATGTAAGCAGCATTGTTCCCACTGACCAAAAATATAAGGTGCTTTCTTTCCATTGCCTGCCAAAATAAGGGATGTCCCTCCTAATGACCAGCAAAGGCAAGTGCATTCTTCCTACTGCCCCCAACAGAAGGAGCATTTTTCCCACTGACCAGCAATTTAGGGGGCATTTTTCCCACTGACCAGCAATTTAGGGGGCATTTCTCCCACTGACCTCCAATGTAATGAAGCCCTTGTTTATTTATTTATTTCAGGTACTTATATAGCGCTGTCAATTTATGCAGCACTTTACATATACATTGTACATTCACATCAGTCCCTGCCCCCAAGGAACTTACAATTTAAGGCCCCTTAACTCACATTCATACATACACATACTAGGTCCAATTTAGACAGGAGCCAATTAGCCCCGGTTCACACTAGGGCGACCTGTGAGGCGACCTGGTCGCCTCACAGGTCGCCGCAGGTCGACTCCCACAGGGAAGCTACGGACCCGTTCTAATAGGAGCGACACAAGTCGCTCCGACCTAGAAAAAGGGTCCTGAGCTTCTTTGGGGCGACCAGGAGGCGACCGCCATAGACTTCAATGTTATGAAGTCTGTGGCGGCCGCTCCGAGGTCGCGGCGCGCTGCTCGCACCGCGATCTCGGAGGTCGCCCCTGAAAGTAGCGTCGCGCCAGTGTGAACCGGCGCTCAACCTACCAGCATGTCTTTGTTTATACTACAAATGTAAGGGGTGACCACACTGATCACGAATGAAAGGGGAACTACGCCGACCACCAGTGTGAGAAGACACCACAATTTAATTATAGGCATTCCCTTCCTAGCATTTATTATTTGTTTCATTTCATTGAAATAACATTTTTTTTGCAAAAAATATCCTAATCTACATTTTGAAATCTAAAATAAATTTTGCTGAATAAAGCAGAGAAAGGGGAATGTACTAAAACTGGAGAGTGAAAAATCTGGTGCAGCTCTCCATAGAAACCAATCGGCTTCCAGGATTTATTGCCAAAGCTTTATTGAACAAGCTGAAGTTAGAAGCCGATTGGCTCCCATGCAGAGCTGCACCAGATTCGGAGTGCTCCAGTTTTAGTAAATCCCCCCCACAGTGTCAAAAATGCCACATTCCTTCATTCTTTTATTTATTATTTCCGCTAGTAACCAGAATGCAAATGTCCCCTGATCTGTAGAGATAATAATTATGGTCAGGGGGTTTCCTGAGACCCTCCATGTTAAAGTGTTACTAAACCCCGGACCCTGCATTCTCTATATCTGCTCTCCCACAGTACACAGAAATGCAATTATTTTAGTAAATATCATCTGCTAAATACCTTTTCTTATCAGCAATATATAGAAGTCTTTTACTTCTATCAGTGTCTGGTTAAAGCTTGTAGGAGGAGTTTTCATTCTCCTCTGACTGTCTTATGAAGCTGCAGGACCCCCGACCTCTGTCCGGACAGTGCGGATCAGCCCTGTGCTGATCACATGCACCCTCCCAAGATAAAAAATAAATAAACGCTCCATCAATACACACCTAACTGGGCGTGCCCCCAAGGCACTGTCTTATCAGGATATGGATTGGGGACCGTGGAAGAAGGGAAGGATAAGAGAAAACAGGATCAAACAGCCTTTTTATGTAATTGCAGAGGATGAAACCCTTAGGTTCAACCGTTGGTATAAACTGCGGGGCCGCTGATAAGGGGCTAGCGCCAGTCCTCCTAAGTGGGTCCCAGGCCAGCAAGGGGAGCTGGGCAGCGGATGAATCGGATTTGGGCAGTAGAGGGGGTGATCGGTAAAGTGGGGGGGGGGGGGGGAATAAGTGTAAGGGCTCTTTCACACGGTCCGCCTCCGTAGGCGTATCCATGCTGCTTAGCGGGGATCGATCCGCCGATCCCCGCTGAGCCGGCAGATGACAGCTCCGTATCCGCTTGCAGTGCGAAGAGGGAGGTGTCACAGCTCCCACTGCTCCCTATGGGGGGATCGGATGACAGCGGACCGCCTGTCTGCTCTCATCCGATCCCTGAATGGATGGAAAAATAGGGTTTCCATCCGTCCAGATTTCACAGACAGGATCGGATACGGATGGCAGCGGGTGTCAGTGGAGGTGTCTCCGCTGACATCCGCTGCCCCATAGAGCTGCATGGAGGATCCGATCAGATCCGCCTAAAAAACTGACAGGAGGATCTGATCGGATCGCCTGTGTGAAAGAGCCCCTAACTGAAAAATAGTGAAGATCTGCGCAAAACTCCAAAATAGCTGCTGGCCAACGAAGTACACAAAACCTAAAATGAAATCTAAATTTAAAAGTTCAGCGCTCATAAATACCCGTTTGGATGTTTATCCGTAGGACTTTATATATCAGGGATATGCAAACTGCAGCCCTCCAGCTGTTACAAAACTATAAGTCCCATCATGCCTCTGCCTCTGATGCTTGTGGCTGTCAGAGTCTTGCTATGCCTCATGGGACTTGTAGTTCTGAAACATCTGGAGGCCCACAGTTTGCATATCCCTGTCATATATAGATACATCTTTCTGCAGACCTATTTTTACGGACTATGGTCTTCTATGGACTTCATTCTATGATTATTAATTTTCTGGACAATATATTTATGAGCGCTGCAATTTTATATTTTAATAGGTGTAACTGATCCCCTGGGTGTCTCTCCCTGCAGCAGCTAAAAGCTGGCTTCTCCTTCTCTCCCTCCCATTGGCTTTCAGCTGCTGCAGGGTGACACACAGGGGAGCGGTTTCTGTAATTGCCCCCCCCCCCCCCCCCCACCCCTCATTGATTACCTTCCCTGTCCAGGATTTGAATCCCCACTGCCTGCCAATAATGGTTTTAGTGCTTTTCTTTATGAAAATATAATTTAATTTTTTTTTTATAGGAGGACCTTTTAGATAGAAATCGTGGGGCCCTGTACAGCCTAACAGCAGTCCTGATAACAAGCATGCTTTAGGCCCCTTTCACACTTGTGCGACTTGTCCTGCGACTTGGGACTGCAAAGTCGCACTCCATGATTTCCAATGAGTACCGCTCATATCTGTGCAGCTTCAAGTCGCAATGACTTCAAAGTAACCCCCGCACTACTTTGGGCTGATTTTAATGCGTTTTGAGGTCCAAAGACATAGGCATTGCTTGAAGTCCAGAAATCGCTGTAAAATCGAGCGACTTTTAGGTCGCACAAGTGTGAAAGGGGCCTTACTGCATATACAGACTGACTTTACGGTTGTGGGTTTAGTAACAGTTTAAGGCCCCTTTCACACGGGCGAACCGATCAGATCGTCAGTTTTTCAGGCGGATTGGATGCTCCATGCATCCCTATGGGGCAGCGGATGTCAGTGGAGACAGGGGCGTAACTACAGGGGTTGCAGGGGTTGCGATTGCTACCGGGCCCCATGCTCCAGGGGGCCCAGTAGCAAACCAGTGGGTGAACTTCCAGGATTGCAAAAGTCACACTTGCGACCGGGCCCTGGCATTGCACCACTGTGGGGAGGCCCAAAGATTGCAGAAAGGGAGCCCACTGCAGAACTTGTGAAAGGATCCTGCTGCGGGACCGTAATAAAAGGCCATGCAACGAGAGTAAAGCGCCCCAGGATTAGTGGGAAGAGCCCTGGGCTTGAAGGGAAGGGCCCCGGCCAGGGATCTGGGGGGGCCCTTCATGGTTTCTTGCATCGGGGCCCTGAAGGCTCTAGTTATGCCTCTGAGTGGAGACATCTCCGGTGACACCCCCTGCTATCCGATTCTGATCCTGTCCATCAAATATGGACGGATGGAAACCCTATTTACCATCCGTCTGGAGAATCGGATCGGATGAGAACAGCCAGGCGGTCCCCGTTCTCATCCGATCTCCCCCTAGAGGAGAGCGGGGAATCTGACAGCTCTGTCTCTGCACATAGAGCGGAGACGGAGCTGTCATCCTTCTCAGCGGGGGGATCAGCGGATCGATCCCCCGCTGAGCAGAACGGACTCCGTCGGGCGCACCGCCCGTGTGAAAGGGGCCTTAAGCTGGATACACACAATACAATTTTCTTTAGATTTACCAAAATATATAATATGAGGTCAGACCTAATCACTTTCAATTTGTATGCAATCAGACAGGCCCTTGCACTACATAGTTGAAGGTACCGTATTTTCCGGCGTATAAGACGACCCCCCTAATTTTCAAGTTAAAACATAGGTTTTGGGCTATACGCGCCGTGTAAGTCTACCCCGCCTTCCGAAGCAAGGCAACACCATTGAAAAACATCAGATTTCTCATAGATCTCAGAGGTACCCCAAGTACTGTAATACATGTAATCTCTCATAATATCTCCAAGATACCCTAAGTATTAGGCTCCATGTACACGGGACGTTGTTAAAAGTCCCTTTGAATGCTGGAATTTTTAGGACGTTTGAAACATCCGTTCGGTCGCGTTTGTACCCGCGTTTAGGTTTAGAAGCATTCCTAGAGGTCAAAAAAATTATTCCCCTTTAAAATGGAAAAACGCGAACGCTAAACGCGGGTCATCGCGTTTGGACGCGTTTGAAACGCCGGGAAACACACGTTCGAACGCAAATAATTGCGTTCTAAAAACAGTCCCTGAACGCAACTGCCTGCAAATGACTGTAAACGACCTGGCGTACATGGACAGATAAGATAAAATGTAGATGGGTTCAGGGGCTTCTGAAAAAAATGCCCAACTGCTCCTAAACGGCCATTTCCAGCGTCCCGTGTACATGGAGCCTTACCAGTAGATGTAATCTCAAGACGCTGGCTGTGCGGGAATCCTGTACCGGTATACCAGATCTTCGGCTACATACAGCCTAGTATGTAAAGCCTGCTCGGCAGGGCAGCCATCAGAAATTTTGGGGCCCCTTACACAGCTTTGGGCCTGACAACCAATATTCCCCAGGGCCCGCCCCCTGGCCATCCCACCGAGTCCTTCAGTGCACACAGTTTTATTTTAACACTCTTACAACTTAATATATGAAAATGAATCCAATCCAGCAAAGATACAGCCCCAAATATTCAGCAAAGAGACATCCCAATCCAACAAAGAGATGGCCTCAAATAGTCAGCAAAGAGCCCAATCCAGCAAAGAGACAGCCCTTCAGCTGCATCGGCTTACTCTGCAGCCACCCTGCTTGTTGGGGCCTGGGCCCCTCAGAACCCCCGGGCCCCCTACATGTGTATGGGCTGTACCCCCCTGATGGCAGCCCTGCTGCTCGGATTGGCAGAGTCAGAGAGGCAGGCTGATGTTACTCCACCAATCCGAGCAGGCTTTGCATTCAATAATAGAATACATCGCTCTCCCTGATTGGCTCAGCGCAGTACACTGTATGTAGCCGAAGCTACGGTACATACGGTATACCGGTACAGGATTCCCACACAGCCAGCGTCTTGAGAGATTTACATCTACTGGTAATACTTATACTTAGGTTACCTTGGAGATGTTATACTCGGCGTATAAGACAACCCCCCCCCATTTTTGGGGGATTTTTTTGAGGTTCAAAAGTAGTCTTATACGCCAGAAAATACAGTAAATCTACCAACAAAAGTTGTATAGTGTGTATCCAGCCTTAGTGTCGGTTCACACTGCAGCGGCACGACTTCGGGGGCGACCTGTGAAGTCGCTTGCACCGCGACTTCGGCGCGACTTGCACGGACTTCATAAAATGAATGTCTATGCAAGTCGCCCCGAAGTAGTACAGGACCCTTTTTCTAAGTTGGAGCGACTTGTGTCGCTCCTATTAGAACGGGTCCTGTAGCACAGTGGTTCCCAAAGTGGGGGTCGCGACCCCCCGGGGGGTCGCGGAGTGGGGAGAGGGGGGTCGCGAGATGCGTGTTATACGCCGATATTAAAAAAAAAAACGGCCAGGAAGCATCGCCGAGAGCAGAAGGGGCGGGCCGGGCCGAGGAGAAGGAAGGACTAGCTGTCATTAGAGCAGAAGGGGCGGCCCGAGCCGAGGAGAAGAGAGAACGAGCGAGCGCAGTCATCGGTAGTCCCGCCTATGACAGACGTCACACGTCTCGGCAGAGGAGACGGGACTTCCGATGACTGCGCTCGCTTGTTCTCCCTTCTCCTCGGCTCGGCCCGCCCCCTTCTGCTCTTACGGTATGACAGCTCGTCCTTCCTTCTCGGCCCGGCCCGCCCCTTCTGCTCTCGGCGCTGCTTCCCGGTCTTTTTTGAAACAAAATGAGGTTAGTTCCAATGGCGCTTGCGATGCTGCATATTTGGACATTGCGCTTGCTAGGCTGCATGTATGGACACTTGGTGGGCTGCTTATATGGACACTTGGTGGGCTGCATGTATGGACACTGCTGGTGGGCTGCATGTATGGACACTGCTGGTGGGCTGCATTCATTGACACTGCTGGTGGGCTGCATGTATGGACACTGCTGGTGGGCTGCATTCATTGACACTGCTGGTGGGCTGCATGTATGGACACTGCTGGTGGGCTGCATGTATGGACACTGCTGGTGGGCTGCATGTATGGACACTGCTGGTGGGCTGCATGTATGGACACTGCTGGTGGGCTGCATTCATTGACACTGCTGGTGGGCTGCATGTATGGACACTGCTGGTGGGCTGCATGTATGGACACTGCTGGTGGGCTGCATGTATGGACACTGCTGGTGGGCTGCATGTATGGACACTGCTGGTGGGCTGCATGTATGGACACTGCTGGTGGGCTGCATTCATTGACACTGCTGGTGGGCTGCATGTATGGACACTGCTGGTGGGCTGCATTCATTGACACTGCTGGTGGGCTGCATGTATGGACACTGCTGGTGGGCTGCATGTATGGACACTGCTGGTGGGCTGCATGTATGGACACTGCTGGTGGGCTGCATGTATGGACACTGCTGGTGGGCTGCATGTATGGACACTGCTGGTGGGCTGCATGTATGGACACTGCTGGTGGGCTGCATGTATGGACACTGCTGGTGGGCTGCATGTATGGACACTGCTGGTGGGCTGCATGTATGGACACTGCTGGTGGGCTGCATGTATGGACACTGCTGGTGGGCTGCATTCATTGACACTGCTGGTGGGCTGCATGTATGGACACTGCTGGTGGGCTGCATGTATGGACACTGCTGGTGGGCTGTAATTTGTTAATAAAATAGCCTGGCTTAGAGATTGTGTTCCTTTTTGTTTTAGCTCTGTCAGTATGTAACCAAATCGCAAATCTTACATACGAGGGGGAGGGGGAGGGGTCGCGGGTCGTCAGCAATCTAATATTGGGGGTCGCGGTCTGAAAAGTTTGGGAACCCCTGCTGTAGCACACAATGGACCGCGACGGTCCGCGACTTGCCAGGCTGACCAGTGTGAACCGGCACTGAGAAACACGGATCCATCACATCACTTTTCCTAACATTGCTTTCTAGAAAACATGGCAATATACTGCATAAACACAATAGACATTGAATAGAATTTGTCATGCATGTTTATTGCAATGTATAAAAAAAAAAAAAAAAAAAAAAAACCTATAGCTTAACATTTTTTTTCCTTAAATATCAAAAAAAAACTTGTGAAATTATCCTCCCGACGAAAAGAAAAAAAATAAAATAGAAAAATTATATACTTTATTACAAAAGTTTTAAACTCAGAAGAGTTCCAAATATTTCTTATTTACAAAACAGTACTGGGTTCATCGACCCGAAAATGAAAACATAAATAAAAACATTTACATAAAAAAAACAAAAAAAAAAAAAAAATGCTTATAGCCATTTTACTGACGACACGTCAGCATAAATTTATAATATATAGATTTATAAAAACAAATAAAATTACAGTATGTACACAATGACACAGTTAAGTAGCAGAATCTGAACAGACGCCTCCCCCTCCCTTCCCCTCCCCCGCCTGTTCCAGTACGAGTCTCTAAGTTTTAACCTTTTTAATACTGAATGATCATCGAACGTTAAAGGGTCCATGCAGGCGTGATCAATGTTGCACACAGTTCAGAGCTGGGCCATTGATAACCCCTTCGCTCGCCCCTAACCACCACTCGCGCCGACGGAAAGGCTCGGCAGTCTCCTGTTTTGCGCACGCGCGTGGGAACAATCACATGGCGGGTGCTTTTTGTTTTGTTTTATTTGTTTGTTATATGTTTGTTTTTTAAGGTTTTGTCACTTCCCCAGCCAGGAGTTTCAATTTCTCGTTTCGCCCCCGAGGCGCGCTCTTCTCTCGCTTTCTCTCTCTCTCTCCCCTCTCCGAGAGGCCGGGTCCTGTTCAGAAAGTCTGCAGCTGCTGCGTTAACATGAGCTGGCAGCCGCTGTTGACGTGATTCATCACTTTCTGTTTGAGCTGGGCGACCTGCTCCCGCAGCATGTTGGCGGTGGACGCCAGCTCAGAGTTCTGCGACTTTAAGTTCTTAACTTTGTCCTCCAGCCGGGCGATGCGCTCCAGCTTTCTCTTCCGGCACTTGGAGGCGGCGATCCGGTTCCGCATGCGTTTGCGCTCGGCTTTGATGCGCTCCTGCGACTCCATGTCGATGGGGGAGAGGGGAGGGGTCTCGCCGGGCATCTCCGGGACAGTCTGGGGCTCTTCTTTCAGAGCCTGCAGCCTGGGGTGCTGGACGGGGAGAGGGGGGCTGGCGTGGTGCTGTGACGCGAAGCCCATGGCGCTGGCGCTGCCGCCGTTGTTGAAAGCGGGGGCGCTGGTGATGGTGGTGGGGTTAAAGCTGTTCAGGTTGGCGTAGACCGGGGGCTCGCTGTGCAAAGTGCCGTTGAATCCAGTGTTGCCGGCTATAGAGGAGACGGGTGCCAGTCCGGCGCTGGCGGGGGGCTGCGGGGCCGTGGGGACGTTGGGCAGGATGTTCTGGCTGTGCAGCTCGGCCAGCGCCCTGACGAAGCCCTCCGCGAAGCCCTCCTGCTCGTCCGTCACGTTTTTGGGGCACAGGAACTGGGTGGGGGTCGGCGTGGTGGTGATCATGCCGTTGCTGGACTGGATGATCAGCCTCTCCAGCTCGGGGGAGGCCAGTTTGAGGAGTCCCACGTCTGGGGAGGTCAGCAGCTCGGCCCCCTTGTTCCTCAGGTGAGGCTTGATGGCGCTGCTGGGGTCCGACAGGTTGAGGGTCATGCTCTGCTTCAGCACCTTGGGGTTGTATCCGTAGCCGGTGGGCTCGGGCTGCCCGAAAGCGGCGCTCAGTGCATCGTCGTAAAATGTAGGCTCCATCTTATTGCTCATAAAAAAACAACAGAGCCACCGGGAGAACTTTTCTTCCTTTGTCCGCCAGTCGCTGAGGGGGGCCGCGGAGAAAGTGCGTCCTGCAAAGCAAGGAGAACAATGTTACTGGACGGCCACACGCACCAATTCAATGCCATACATTGTAACAAATTACTACACTGCAACTCTATTCAATGCCATCCTTATACATAAACTTCATACAATGTAACAAGAATAGGGACTAGCCTGCAGAAACTCCATACAATGTAACCAGAATAGGGACTATCCTACAGAAACTCCATACAATGTGACAAATACTACACTGCAACTCTATTCAATGTCATCCTTCTACATAAACTCCATACAATGTAACAAGAATGGGGACTAGCCTGCAGAAACTCCATACAATGTAACAAGAATAGGGACTATCCTGCAGAAAATCCATACAATGTAACCAGAATAGGGACTATCCTACAGAAACTCCATACAATGTAAACAGAATAGGGACTATCCTACAGAAACTCCATACAATGTAACAAGAATATGGACTATCCTACAGAAACTCCATACAATCTAACCAGAATAGGGACTATCCTACAGAAACTCCATACAATCTAACAAGAATAGGGACTATCCTACAGAAAATCCATACAATGTAAAAATAGGGACTATCCTGCAGAAGTTCTATACAATGTAATAATAATAGGGACTATCCTGCAGAAAATCCATACAATGTAACAATAGGGACTATCCTGCATAAACTTCCTACATTGTAACACAAATAGGGACTATCCTGTAGAAACTCTATGCAATGTAACAAGAATATGGACTATACTACATGAAGAACTTGATACATTGTAACCACAAGAGGGACTATACTACATGAACTTGATACATTGTAACCACAAGAGGGACTATACTACATGAACTTGATACATTGTAACCAGAATAGGGACTCTACTGCAGAAAATTGACACATTGTAACTAGTACTAACTATTCTGCATAAACCTGATACATTGTATACAGAACAGGGATTATTCAACTTTAACTTGATACATTGTACCAAGTAAAAGTAACTATGCTGCCTAAACTATTTACAATGAAACAAGAAATATGGACTATCATCCATAAACTTAATACAATGTAACAAGTAATAGTAACTATTTGGATTATACTTGATACACTAACAAAAATAGGGACTATACTGCATAAACTTGATACAGTCCACACGAATAGGGACTATACTGCGTAAACGTGATACTCTGTCACAAGAATAGGGACTATACTGCATACACTTGATACATTGTAACAAGAATAGGGACTATACTGCATACACTTGATACATTGAAACAAGAATAGGGACTATACTGCATACTCTAACAAGTTATAGTACCTATGCTGCCTAAACCAGTTACAAGTAACAATAGCTATTCTTCATCAGCTTGATACATTGTAACAAGAACAGAAACCATTCTATTTAAACTAGATACAAAGCAACAATAAGGTCTATTCTGTAAAATCTTGATACAATGTAACAGTAAGTGATATGAACTCTATTGTGTATAAACTCAATACAATGTAACAAGACATAATAGTACCTGTCCTGCCTAAGCCTGATACAATGTAACTGATATTACTTCTATAGGGTAGACACTTGATACAATGTAACAAGTAGTAATAGTAAGTATTCTTCATATGTGTAATACATTGTAACAAGAAGTAACAGCAAGTATTCTTCATACATGTAATACATTGTCACAAGTTTTAGTGACTATTTGGTTTAAACCTGATTCAATGTACCAAGAACAGGGGCTATTCTGCATGAACTGGATACAATGTAACAAGTACTGATGAAACCTATTCATAAACTCCATATAAGAGAAGGATGGGACCTCTGCTTTACATGACTTGGATACAATGTAGCAAACAATAATAGCAACCAGTCTGCATAGGAGTGTTACACTGTAACAAATCCTACTACCTATACTTTATAAAGCGGATATAATGTAACAAGTAGTGATTCCTAGTGCTCATAAAACTCCATAGAATAGAAGGATGGGGACCTCTGCTCTGCATGACTTGGATACAATGTAACATAAATAAATAAATAAATAAATAAAAAGAGTATCAACTAGTCTGCATAACACAAATCAGACTTTTTATACCTGATACAATGTAACTTTTTAAACCTGATACAATGCCACAAGACCTAATAGCACCTGGATCTGCATAGAATAGAAGGATGGGACCTCTGCTTTAGATGACTTGGATACAATGTAACAATAAGGAAACTTCCCATACTAATAATTCGGACTTTTTTGGACCATTCTGACTTTTTTCTTCATCACAACAACCTGAAATTTCACTTCCACAAACTTTTTCCCCCCCTTCTATTATCCCCCCCCCCCCTCCCAGATCATCAGATCGCCCCATTTTCCATGAATCCCAGTAATAGACTGTTGGCACTATATAAATCCTATATAATATTATTATTATTTAGGATTAATAAATTATATAAGATTTATATTTTTATTATATAGAATTTATATATTATTAATAAGCTATAACTTCTATATAATATAAATCCTAAATAATAATAATAATAATAATAATAATAATAATAATAATAATAATATTATAGAAGTTCTATATAAGAATAATAATATATAAATTCTATATAATAAATTATATAAATCCTGAATAATAATAATAATATATAAATTTTATATAATAAAATATATATATTATATAATATTTAAATTCTAAATAATAATAATAATAATAATAAATATAAATCCTATATAAGAAGAATAATAATATTATATAAATCCTGTATAATAATAATAATAATAATTATAATAATGGGACCCAATCAGCTGCCTCGCCTTGAGTCCTGGGATCCCCGGCTACTTTCCAAACCGTCCCCCCAAAATTTAGGCAATTTAGCAGTCAGCCAGGACCATGTGCCCTCACCGGTGTCACCCCGACGCCGCTTTCCTATTGGTCAGAAGTTGAGTTCCGTCCCCCCCAAAAGTTCACACTTTCCCGCGCTGGTGGGATTTGAACCCCAAATTCTGCATCCAACGCCGGCTTCTGATTGGTCGAGAGCTCAAACTTTCCCAAAAGTGATAAAAAGTGGATTGGGGTGACTTCTTCTCCCCCAAAATTGTGGAGCTGCTCTCCTATTGGTCAGAAGTTTTGTACCCCTCCAGAAAGTTGTCACCTGCTGAGCCCCCCTCACATCCCATTGGCTGGAAAGTTGTGCTGGAGCCCCCCTGAGTTTTTCTTTGCCCTCTCCCCCGGTCCTTACTTGTTCAGCCGGCGGGGACCGTCCAGCCGCTCTGCCGTCACTGCGAGTCTCTGAGCTCCGAGCGGCGCCGCACTAACTCTTATCAGCGAGCGCTCAGCCACTAAAAATAGGCATGATGTCACCCCCGCGCCACCGCATTGGCCGGCAGGGAGGGCGGGCGGGGCCCCGTTTGCAAATGAGGCTCGGTCGCCATGGTGACCACCCTAGAAGATTCTAACTGTCGCGGGGGATGACGGGATGAGGTAATGCTGCTCGCACGGCCGCGGTGCATTGTGGGATGACGTATTGCGCGCCGCCGCCGCCGCCGCCGCTGACGACCGATCGGGAGATGGAAGCTGGGGGCCGCCGCGGAACCTCTTGGCTGAGCTTCGTGACTGCACAGCGGCTGCAGAACTTCTTTCACCCGGGGGGGGGCAGAATGGGGAAGAAGAACCCAACCAGAGACACGTGAAGGGGGCAGCGACACTGCTGCAGAACCTCTTGGCTGTGAATGACAGGACACTAAACTGCTGCAGAACCTCTTAGCTGGACCAACAGCCCTCCGAATGCTGAGAAGTCACCAGCAGCTGCTGCAGAACCTCTTGGCTGTGGTTGGCAGGACACTAAACAGCTGCAGAACTTCCTGGCTGTGGGTAGCAGGCCATTCAATTGCTGCAGAACCTCTTGGCTATGAGTGGCAGGACATTAAACTGCTGCAGAACCTCTTGGCTGTGAGTGACAGCTCTGCTAATGATGGTGCGTGGGTTGCAGTTGCTGCAGAACCTCTTAGCAGAGCTGCCAACCACAGCCAATGGGTTCTGCAGCAATTTAATGTCCTGCCAAGAGGTTCTGCAGCAGTTTAGTGTCCTGTCATTCACAGCCAAGAGGTTCTGCAGCAGTTTAGTGTCCTGTCATTCACAGCCAAGAGGTTCTGCAGCAGTCTAGTGTCCTGCCAACCACAGCCAAAAGGTTCTGCAGCAGCTGCTGGTGACTTCTCAGCATTCAGAGGGCTGTTGGTCCAGCTAAGAGGTTCTGCAGCAGTTTAGTGGCATGTCACTCACAGCCAAGAGGTTCTGCAGCAATTGAATGGCCAGCTACCTACAGCCAAGAGGTTCTGCAGCAGTTTAGTGTCCTGTCAACCACAGCCAAGAGGTTCTGCAGCATTTAGAGGGCTGTTGGTAAAGCTAAGAGGTTCTGCAGCAGTTTAGTGTCCTGCCAACCACAGCCAATAGGTTCTGCAGCAGGGGCTGGTGACTTCTCAGCATTTGGAATGCAGTTGGTTCATCTAAGAATTTCTGCAGCAGTTTAGTATCCTGGCAACCACAGCCAAGATGTTCTGCAGTAGTTTAATGTTTTGTTACTCACAGTCAAGAGGTTCTGCAGCAGCTGCTGGTGACTTCTCGGCATTAGGAGGGCTGTTGGTTCAGCTAAGAGGTTCTGCATCAGTTTAATGGCCTGCCAACCACAGCCAAGATGTTCTGCAGCAGCTGCTGGTGACTTCTCAGCATTCAGAGGGCTGTTGGTCCAGCTAAGAGGTTCTTCAGCAGTTTAATGGCGTGCCAACCACAGCCAAGATGTTCTGCAGCAGCTGCTACTCACTTGTTGGCTGGACTGACATTAGACTGCTGCGGAACCTCTTGTTTGGCGGTCACCAGCAGCTGCTGCAGAACATCTTGGCTGTGAGTGACAGCACTGGGGGTGCTGGAATGTTACAGTTTTGCATGTTGATTAACAGTTCTTCAATGGCACCCCCTAGTGTTCTAGGAGACATGGATGCTGCTGCAGAACCTCTTTGCAATGGTGCTTTATTCTCATAGGCAGCTCATTCCTCTGCATTAACCCCGCGTGTACTAAGAGAGATGGATGCTGCTGCAGATGTGCGCTCTATTTGGCAGGTCAGGTCCTTTTATGATTGGCAGATTTATAGCTGCTGCAGAACCTCATAGTGGGATCGGCCCTTTACCAGCAATCAGTGAGGAGATGACACTGCTGCACAACCTCTTCACAGATCTATAGAAGTTCCCCAGCACAGGGATGGTGGGGACCCCTCATAATGGGCACAGCAGGTGTACAGACCTGGGTACTCAGCACAGGGATGGAGGGAACCCCTCATAATGGGCACAGCAGGTGTACAGACCTGGGCACTCAGCACAGGGATGGAGGGAACCCCTCATAATGGGCACAGCAGGTGTACAGACCTGGGAACTCAGCACAGGGATGGTGGGAACCCCTCATAATGGGCACAGCAGGTGTGCAGACCCGGGTACTCAGCACTGGGATGGTGGGAACCCCTCATAATGGGCACAGCAGGTGTACAGACCCGGGCAGAGATCTCACCAATAGAGTTCCCAAGTGATAGAAGAGACTGTCGGAGATTTCTGCAGGGGCTACGGGTGCATTAAGTGGCATTTTCCCGTATTGCCCGGATGTCGGGGGTGGGGAAGGCGGCCATTGACCTCGGATCGGAGTGTGAGAAGTTCCCAGCAGAGACGCGGAGTGCGGCGTGTAGGGGGTTAATCAGGCACGGCCGGCAGAGGACACCCCTTCCTGCGAGCGCCGTCATCTTTCTGTTGTGGTAGCGTAGAAACAGCACAGACCGTACACAAAGCCAGCGGCCACCTCCCAGGAACCCGAGCGGGCGCCCCAGCCCCGTCCTCTCGCACACTCACTGCCGATTGGCTTTTCAGAGGCGATCAACGGAAAAAACTCGGAGGAAAGTTTCACAAAGTCACGTTCTACGTTCTTTTCTGCGCCGCGCATCAATCTCCTCCGTGTGAGACGCTCGCTGCCTTCAAGAGGGACCGCAGTCACGGCTGGACAAGAATTAGATCTTCTAGCCGATTAATAAAACCTCATCTAAGCTTTAACATGTTAATGGAATAAATAATAAAAATGTTACATTGTTTTATCATTGGATTCATGAGAAGTTTCCCTTTGAAGTGCATCAGACGGTAGATGAAGATTTCCTTCTAATCAATGGAAAGTAGACCAACGCCGAGTCATTGAAATAGGCTTTAGTCAAACTATGGCCCTCCAGTTGTTCAGGAACTACAACTCCCAGCATGCCTAGTCATGTCTGTGAATGTCAGAGTTTTACAATGCCTCATGGGATGTGTAGTTCTGCAACAGCTGGAGGGCCGTAGTTTGAGGATAGCAAAACTCCAGCCGAAAATAACAAAATAAAAATAAATAGACTATAAAAAAAACAAAATAACATTTTTGAATTCTTGATTCAACTTCAATCAATAGATTTCGGCCACAGTACTTTATTTCTGCCACTAGATGTCCTCAGTCTGATGGCCAGCATTATCCAACCCACTTCCTCTGAGGCTAAGCTATCCTGGACCCACCCCCAGCCTGTGATTGGACAGTAAAAGGAGAAGCAGCACAGTGATGAGCTTATCTCTCTGCCACTCTGCTCTCTCCTCCTAGCAGCATCCTTCTGATTGGCTTCTTGTACTGCTTCTCCATCCCATCATCTGAGCTCTGTTGTACATGGACTTCTAAAGGATGACCTCAAGTCAAATTCAGGTGCTTAACCTGTTCAAGCCCAGTCATGGTAGCCCCCTTTCAGTTGGATTTTATGCCTGGGGTGGGGGGGCAGGACGAACTCCCTGATCATGTGACCACTGTAATTGGTAACAGTTCCTCAATGGCACCCCCTAGTGTTCTAGGACAGTGGTTCTCAACTCCGGTCCTCGGGACCCACCAACAGGCCAGGTTTGCAAGATAACTAAATTACATCACAGGTGATCTCATTTGCTGCTCAGTGATTGTAGTATTCTAGTCTGCATCTCCCCAAGGTAATACTTAAAATCTGGCCTGTTAGTGGGTCCCGAGGACCGGAATTGAGAACCACTGTTCTAGGAGACATGGATTCTGCTGCAGAACCTCTGTGCAATGGGTCTTCTTTCTCATAGGCAGCTCATTCCTCTGCATTAACCCCGCGTGTACTAAGAGAGCTGGATGCTGCTGCAGATGTGCGCTCTATTTGGCAGGTCAGGTCATTTTATGATTGGCAGCTTTATAGCTGCTGCAGAACCTCATAGTGGGATCGGCCCTTTACCAGCAATCAGTGAGGAAATGACTAGAGATGACACTGCTGCACAACCTCTTCACAGATCTATAGAAGTTCCCCAGCACAGGGATGGTGGGGACCCCTCATAATGGGCACAGCAGGTGTACAGACCCAGGAACTCAGCGCAGGGATGGTGGGAACCCCTCATAATGGGCACGGCAGGTGTACAGACCCAGGAACTCAGCACAGGGATGGTGGGAACCCTTCATAATGGGCACGGCAGGTGTACAGACCCAGGAACTCAGCGCAGGGATGGTGGGAACCCCTCATAATGGGCACAGCAGGTGTACAGACCCAGGAACTCAGCGCAGGGATGGTGGGAACCCCTCATAATGGGCACAGCAGGTGTACAGACCTGGAAACTCAGCACAGGGTCTTAAGTTTTCAATGCGTATGTTTACTTTCATATGTGTGGGTGGGGGACTTTTTTTTTGGGGGGGGGGGGGTTAAAGGGACCTATGAAAAATAAATAAAAGTCAGCAGCTACAAAAAGTGTAGCTGCTGACTTTTAAAAAACAGCCGCTCACCCGTCCCAGGGTCCAGTGGTGAGCTCACCCCAGCTGTCTTCATCCTCCGTCCTCCCACAGCGGCACCGGCGCATCTTCACTATGGACACCCGGCTGTGACAGCTTCATAGCCGGGTGTCCAATGCACATGCATGAGTCCCGCTGCGCATTCTGACTGGTGGATGCATTCTTCTGGGACCTGTCAGTGTCAGAGAGAACTCCTTGGAATGGAAGTGGTACCTGTCCCCCCCCCCCCCCCCCCCCGCTCCTCAAAAGTGGCAGTGGTGCAAGAAGAGCTGGTTATTTAACTACTTACCGACTGCCCACCGCAGTTTTACTGCGGCAGACAGCCCCTCCTGCGCGAACCAACGTAGCTCTACATCGGCTACAGCGGGGACTCCGATGCACGGGGCAGGTGGCTCCGATTGCCGCCTGACACCCGCGATCGCTCCCTGCTGAGAGAGAAGGACGGTCAGCTGTTGTAAACACAAGCTGATTATTCTTCTATCTGGAATGATCACAGAGCTCCTGTGATCCTTCTATATAGGATCACAGGTCTCTATGGTCATTTCACAAGCCCCTCCCCCATACAGTTAGAAACACTCCCTAGGGAGACATTTAACCCCTTAATCACCCACTGCGTTAACCCCTTCCCTGCCAGTGTCATTATTACAGTAACGGTGCATATTTTTAGCACTGATTACTGTAGTAATGTCACTGGTCCTTCCAAAAGTGTCAAAAATGTCAGTTAGGGGTCCGATCTGTCCGCCGCAATGTCGCAGTACCGCTAAAAATTGCAGATCGCCACTATTACTAGTTAAAAAAAAAAAAAACTATAAAAATAACATAAATCGTGATAGTTTTTGCGCAAACCAATCAAAATACGCTTATTGCGATTTTTGTTTTTACCAAAATATGTAGCAGAAAACATATTGGCCTAAAAGGATGAAAACATTTAGACCCCGTTCACACTGGGGCGACGCTACTTGCCGGGGCGACCTCACAGGAGCGGCCGGCACGGACTTCATATCATTGAAGTCAATGCAGGTCGCTCCAGGTCGCCCCAAAGAAGCTCCGGACCCTTTTTCTAAGTCGGAGCGACTTGTGTCGCTCCTATTAGAACGGGTCCGCAGCTTCTCTATGGCAGGCGACCTACGGCGACCTGTCAGGCGACCAGGTCGCCCCAGTGTGAACGGTCTCTTATTTTTACATTCTTTTATTGGGAATGTTATATAGCAGAATGTGAAAAATATTGTTTTTTTTTTTTTTTTTTTTAGCATTGTCGCTTTTTTTTTTTGTTTATAGTGCAAAAAATAAAAATCGCACAGGCGATCAAATACCACCAAAAGAAAGCTCTGTTTATGGGAAAAAAACATCAATTTTATTTGGGTACAGCGTCGCATGACCGCGCAATTGTCCGTTAAAATAACGCAGTGACGAATCACAAAAAATGGCCTGGTCATTAAGGGGGCAAATCCTTCCGGTCCAGAAGTCGTTAACATTGACACCTGCTGCAGATCGCAACTGCAGTGCGCTTTGAACGTGGTGCCGGAAAAAATGCACAAATTGCGGATTTCCCAACCCCCGTTCTAGTGTGATCCTATCCTTGTGAGGATCACCAACAGGAGCCGGTATTTGGTATTTCTAGTGATCTTTGGCCGCTCTCACAATGGATTTGGATTCTCCCGCACAATCAGATCACTCCGAGAAGTAACATTGTATCTCTTCTAATTTTCTTCATTGCATTGGAGGAGGTTGGGAATGACTTTGCGGCGAAAGTTCATCCAATGTTACAATGCCTTCTCCTCCCAGGAGCAGATTGAGACGTGGAGAACCTCTTGTCCCAGTTTCGCAGTCATTTTTCTTGCTGGTGCGGAAGGGGTTAAGGGGCGGGAGCGTTGCCTTTGCTGGCTTGGGTTGCAGGGGTGTGTGCTGGCTGCGCTGTGATTGGCAGCCATTGTGCCCAGTCCTGGGAGAGAGGGAGATAATGACCATATATTGTGCATGGGGAGAGCCTGGGCCCTCCTCTCTGGGGGCCCCTGGGAAGGGCTGCTCTGCCTTTAGGTCCAGGAACCAGCAGGGCGTTAACCCTTCCACGGACGGCGGAGGCTGCGAGAACTGGATGGAATAATGCGCCGCTAATCGGCTAAATGGCAACAGATCCTGGCGAAGGGGCAGAGAACTCAACGTTCTGATTATAAAGCATGAGTTTTGGACGGAGTGTAGAAGGGTTAGACTCTCTGTTGGGTTTTTATTGCTGTCTGTGACCCCCGTTAGGAAGATTTACGCTCCTGGAAACTGTTGTCACTAAGACTGAAAGTGATGACAAATGCAGAATCTTATAGTTGTCACTCGGGATGAGCACAGGTTGGGTCCGAAATCCGTAAGGAAGCTGCCACTGCCGCCAAATCAATGCCCCCCTATGTTAGCCATGCGTGTGAACGAGCTCTTACCTCTGTACAATGTGCTTCAGCTAATATGTATGTAAAGCGCTGCGTAAAAATGACAGCGCTATATACAGTAAGTACCTATAATAAATAAAAGAAATAAATTGACACTTGTAGTCTTCTTTGGGAGAGTTCCTGACTTTGAAGACAGGGACAGAGGCATGGGCGTCGGCAGAACTGTCAGGGGGGGCATCATTTTAAGGTCACCTGTGCTCCGCCCCATAGATCCCCCTTTAGAGCAGGCAAGGGTCCCCCATAGATTCCCTTTAGAGCAGGGTCCCCATAGATCCCCCCTTTAGTCTTACTTTTTCACCTATATTCCCCGTGCTACCAGGTTTTCCTGCACCACCAGGTACTCCAGGCTCTCCCTGCAAATAATATATATATATATGCTTAGCCAATATGACCAACTTTAAAGCAGGCCAGGATCCCCATAAATCCCCTTTAGAGCAGACCAGGGTCCCCATAGATCCCTTTAGAATAGGCCAGGGTCCCCATAGATCCCCTTCAGAGCAGGCCAGGCCAGGGTCCCCATAGATCCCCTTTAGAGTAGGCCAGGGTCCCCATAGAGCCCCCCTTAGAGCAGGCCAGGCCAGGGTCCCCCATAGATCCCCTTTAGAGCAGGGTTCCCATAGATCCCCCCTTAGAGCAGGCCAGGGTCCCCATAGATCCCCCTTTAGAGCAGGCCAGGCCAGGGTCCTCCATAGATCCCCTTTAGAGCATGGTCCCAATAGATTCCCCTTTAGAGCAGGCCGGGGTCCCCATAGATCCCCCTTCAGAGCAGGCCAGGCCAGGGTCCCCATAGATCCCCTTTAGAGTAGGCCAGGGTCCCCATAGAGCCCCCTTTAGAGCAGGCCAGGCCAGGGTCCCCCATAGATTCCCCTTTAGAGCAGGCCGGGGTCCCCATAGATCCCCTTTAGAGCAGGCCAGGCCAGGGTCCCCCATAGATCCCCTTTAGAGCAGGCCAGGTTCCCCATAGATCCCCTTTAGAGCAGGCTAGGCCAGGATCCCCCATAGATCCCCTTTAGAGCAGGGTCCCCATAGATCCCCCTTTAGAGCAGGCCAGGGTCCCCATAGATCCCCTTTAGAGCAGGCTAGGCCAGGGTCCCCCATAGATCCCCTTTAGAGCAGGGTCCCCATAGATCCCTCTTTAGAGCAGACCAGGCCAGACCAGGGTCCCCATAGATCCCTTTAGAGCAGGGTCCCCATAGATTCCCCTTTTCAAGCAGGCCAGAAGTGGGGGAGTGCCTGACAGTGTGACAACATAGGAACACAATTTGAAGACCGGGACATAGTGTTGTCACCCTATAACTGGAAGTGCCTAAACAAGGACCTCCATGGCAGGATCTCTAGGAAGTATTTTTCTAGAGCTGCAGAAAAACAATAAAAAGCCTCCATTTACACTTTGCAATTTGGAATCGCAGGCAGAACCGCCACAATTCTGGCTACTTTTCCAAATCGCAAATTTCCAAATGTCCCCTCCCGCTCGCTGGGGTAACGATCGAGTGGCTCCCGAGCTGCATCAGTCATTACTGCCTGAAAGCCAACCGCCAGCTCTAAAAAATGGTACCAGGATGATGCCTCTAGCTGCAGGAATCACCCCGGTACAACCACTGATTGCAGCCGGCGTAGGGCTACCTCGATTTGCGGTAAGTGGTTAATGAAAAAAAAAAAATGAGACTTTACAATCACTTGTATGAGTTTTTGCGATTTGTTTCGTTTTCCATTGGATGGTTGGAGATGTTTTCCTCTATTTATATATAGTTGATTTATCACTGTCAGACGTCATTGCGCTGTGAGGGGCGACCGAAAGATCGTAGCCGTTTATCGGTGCGTCCTGAACTTTGGAATATTCCGGCGTGGCGGTTTATTTATGGGCCCAATAGAAGATCTGTTGCTATAACTGGCCTGAAAAGTCTCAGAGTGCAGATCTTGTGATTATCGACCTTATTGGCAATCTATACACGAGGACGCGCTCCTCGCGCTCCTCCTGACCTTCGTCCCATTTCCTAATCTGCAGTGACGACAGAAAGAAGAAATACATTTTCTTGAAATAGAAAACCAGCACTGATAGGAAGATGTGAGCTGCCATTGATGAGCTCTTTGTAAAAATGCTACCTGCCTGGCCAGCCATTACAATTGAGTAGACCTGTGCGAATAAAAATTTGGACAAATTTGTCGTTATTCGGAGATTCGGATATATCCAAATACTCAAATTACAGTATAAACAAAGTTTACAGAATGCCCAGAATAATGAAAGGAAATTAGTCTGAATTTCGAAAATTTTAAATTGAAATTCAAATCAAATTTTACATCGAATTCCAGTCGCATTCGAACTGTAAACATATTTCTGAAATCAAAGACTGTGTGTTATTAGAGTACTATTTGGAAATAATGCTGTTTTTGTTAAGCCAAAGGTGATTTAACCACTTAGGCCCTGTTCACACTGGGGCGACGCTACTTCCCGGGGCGACCTCCGAGGGCCGGCGCGCTGCTCGCACCGCGACCTCGGAGCGGCCGGCACGGACTTCATAACATTGAAGTCTATGACGGTCGCTCCGGGTCGCCCCAAAGAAGCTCCGGACCCTTTTTCTAAGTCGGAGTGACTTGTGTCGCTCCTATTAGAACGGGTTCATAGCTTCTCAATGCAAGGCGACCTACGGCGACCCGTCGCCTGACAGGTCGCCCCAGTGTGAACGGGGGCTTAAGGACCAAGCCCATTTCTGACACATGTTGTTTACAAGTTAAAATCAGTATTTTTTGCTAGAAAATTACTTAGAACCCACAAACATTATATACATTTTTTAGCAAAGACTTTGGAGAATAAATGGCGGTCATTGCAATATTTTTTTTTCTCACGGTATTTGCGCAGCGTTCTTTCAAACGACATTTTTTTGGAAAAATTAAATTTCACTGCATTTAAAAAAACTAAACAGTAAAGTTAGCCCATTTTTTTTTGTATATTGTGAAAGATGATGTCACGCCGAGTAAATAGATACCCAACATGTTATGGATTAAAATTGCGCACACCCGTGGAATGTCGACAAACTACGGTCACTAGAAATCTCCATAGGCGACGCTTTAAAAAATTTTAACGGTTACCAGTTTAGAGTTGGAGTGTAGCTATTTCTTATAAATTATTGCTCACGCTCTGGCGATCGCGGCGATACCTCACATGTGTGGTTTGAACAGCGATTTCATTCGCGGCGCGACTTCCATATACGTTTTCTTTCGTGCGCGAGCTCACGGTGACGGGGGCGGCTAAAATTATTATTTTTTTTCTATTTATTTATTTATTTTTTTTAAATGTTAACACCGGTTTTAAAAAAAAAAAAAAATCTGATTACTTTTATTGCTGTCACAAGCAATGTAAACATCCCTTGTGACAGCTATAGGCAGTAACAGGTACTCTTTATGGAGGGATCGAGGGTCTAAAAAACCCCAAACCCCTCCACTAAACTTCCATCTATTCAAAACGCTGAAAATGGCATTTGTGAATACTGTCACTTTTTGAATCTGCCGCCTTTAGCAGCCGAGTAACCTGGACGTGACGTCATGGACACCGCCTCCGGGTTACATCATCGGAGACCCGATCAAAGCCGCATCCGGCTTAGATCGGGTCTCCAACCAGCCGACATCCCTTCCCGCTCACCTTGGTAACGATCTAGCGGCTGATTGATCATTACCGCCGGCTCTAAACAACAGTACCGGGATGATGCCTCTAGCTAGAGGCATCACCCCGGTACAAGCACTTAAAGCGGAGTTCCACCCAAAAGTGGAACTTCCGCTTTAGGGAGTCCTGACCCCCCGACATGCCACATTTGGCATGTCATTTTTTGGGGGGGGGGGAGCGGGTACCTAGTTTTGACAGGTACCTGCTCCCACTTCCGCTCGGAGCGCCGCGGCGCCCTGAGCGGAAGTTCTCCTCTCCCCCTCCCTCCCTGCAATCTTCTGGGACATGTCAGAGGTCCCAGAAGATTGCCGGCCAATCACGGCGCGCAGCGCGACTCGCGCATGCGCAGTGGGTACCCGGCTGTGAAGCCGCAAACTGTAACAGCCGGGTGCCCACAGCAGTGATGCCGGCGCCGAGGGAGAGGATCGAGGCTTCCGGCGGCCGCATCGCTGGACCGTTGGACAGGTGAGTAAATGGCTGGAACTCCGCTTTAAAGTGAGCCGACGTAGGTCTGTGTCAGTTTGCGTTAAGTGGTTAAATAAGGACATGGGGCAAGTAAATGGTAGTGCCCTTAGCTGACTACCACAACCAGCCAGACATATAAGGTAGTTGAGGAGCTCAAGGTGTTTGGGCATTTGAGCACCTCAACTACCTTATATGTCTGGCTGGTTGTGGTAGTCCGCTAAGGGCACTACCATTTACTTGCCCCATATTATTTGTAGCTGGTGCACACATCATGTAACTATCCCTTGGTGAATTTTATCAATCTCCTGTATTTGTATGTCTCCATTGTTCATTCACATGGACAATATCATTTTATAACCAATCTTTTTTGTTGTTCAGATTAATAAACTTTGACTTTTTATAATTTTTTGTTGTACTCTTGCACTATTTGTCTGTGATGGTACCCTTTAAAGTCCCCCCAGCCCCCCCTCCATATTCTTTTCTCTACATGTGTACTGGGACGCAGGTACCTTTATTGAATGACCTATTCTTTTCTGAGCTTTTCCAATTTGAATGAGTGTTTGTGCCTTGCTATTAATTGGTGGCAATCACTACCCCCCATCAGGTGTCACAGAGCCAGGAAGTGAGGGGAAATCTCCCGAATGGGAGTAAATAAAAACCTGACAAAATGTTAACTCTTCTCCACACTATCTACAATTTAGAAAACACAGCCGACCGTTCTTCTCTCTGAAATGATCACAGAGCCGCTGTGATCCTTCTATATAGGATCACAGGTCTCTATGATCATTTCACAAGTTTCACAGTTAGAAAACACTCCCCTAGGCTCACACTTAACCCTTTGATCACCCTTAGGGTAACCCCTTCCCTGACAGTGTCATTATTACAGTGAATATATTTAGCACTGATTACTGTAGTAATGTCACTGGTCCCCCCAAAAGTGTCAAAAATGTCAGTTAGGGGTCCGATCTCTCCGCCGCAATGTAGCAGTCCCACTAAAAATTGCAGATTGCCGCCATTACTAGTAAAAAAAATAAATAAATAAATAAAAATGACATCTTTCCCCTAGTTTGTAGACGCGATAACTTTTGCAAAAAAACAATCAATATACGCTTATTGCGATTATTTTTTTTTTTTTACCAAAAATATGTAGCAGAATACAAATTGGCCTAAAAGGATAAAAATTTTTGATTTTTACATTTTTTTGGGGGGAATGTTATATAGCAGAAAGGGAAAAAATATTGTTTATACTTTTTCAGAATTGTCGCTTTTTTTATGTTTATAGTGGAAAAAATAAAAATCGCAGAGGTGATCAAATACCACTAAAAGAAAGCTCTATTTTTGGGAAAAAAAGGACATCAAATTTTTCGGTACAGTGTCGCATGACCGTACAATTTTCAGTTAAAGTAACACAGTGCCGAAACGCAAAAAATGGCCTGGTCCTTAAGAGGGCAAATCCTTCCGGTCCAGAAGCAATAACTGGTTTGCAACTAAAAGAGAACATCAAAGACATTGCAACCAGTGACAATCTCCTCCAAAATATCTGAATTCATGAATCATTTGGTTTACGTATCAAACATTTTGACTGCGTCATCACTTCACATCACGAGCACCAAAGGATGTACCAGACGGGCTGAAGAACGCGGTCAGACGACCATGTTCCGTGTCAGCCTAAAGCTTTCCCAATTCTTGTGCAGAACATCACGTATTTCTATCTCGCCGCCTGGATCTGACACTTTACCAGTGAGAGATACAGCACGAGTTCTTGGAAGACGTCGGAATATTTGTAGTGCTTCCAGAAAACGATTGAGAACAGTTAATACTCGCAGTTTACGTCTATATTGCTCAATCGGAGCAATGTATATAAACAGGCCTGCTAGACAAAGTGATGAAGAACATGCTCAGACTAGAGTGAATTAAAGGGAATGTCCTCTATTATAAGGGGCATCAGTGGCGGCTGGTGCTCCATGGGCCGGGGGGCAGGGGCAGCAGACGGACCACACCATACCCCCCCCCCCCCCCCTGGACCACACCAGCCCGTACACCATACCCCCCCGGTCACCGGCTCACTCACCCTGAACATAGTTACATAGTAGGTGAGGTTGACTAAAGACAATAGTCCATCTAGTTCAACCTGTGTAGGTGTGTGTGGCCGTAATCATCTCTCATACCCCTGAATGTTCTGATCTTTGAGATGTAAGTCTAAGAGTCTTTTGAAAGCCACCATACTTCCAGCATAAACCACCTCTTGTGGTAGAGAATTCCACAATCTTGTAGCCCTAACAGTAAAGAACCCCCCACGTTGCCTGAGGTTAAAATGCTTCTTCTCTAATCGCATTGTATGCCCCCGAGTCCTCATGCAATCCTCCATCTTCAGGAACAAAATGCACTTCAGTATATGGCCAATCGTAGACAACCCTAAAATGATGATGTCGTAAAGGGTACCGTTAACACCATTGGTGGAACTACCATGGTTGCAGAGGTCGCATTTTCAACCAAGCTCCGGTGGTCCATCACCAGGCTCGGAGGAAAGGGCCGCGGACGGGGATCGGAGGGGTCCGGAAGGTTCTCGTTATGCCTCTGGCTAACACTACACCATACAAAAAGAAATAGCTCAAGTGGCTATCGGTGTGATTGCCATCATCCCTTTTATGATAATGAAGAAGTATAGACCTCATTGAATGGGATTTTAAAGGCAATCCAAACAAAATTATATGTGAAAGAAAATAGGTGCGCAGTCCTGAAGTGATGAGAAGTGAAGTGAAAGCAGCACTGAAATTTAAATTAAACGTGAGAAGATGGCAATATGGAAAACATTACCAAAGTGCGCTAACAAATAATGAACCAAGTGTTCAAAGGTACATGGATGGTAACCGGATTTAAAAAAATCATATGCATTCAGTCCAAAACAAAAGTGCAAAAAACTGTGAAAAAGTCTTTCTTTTCAAATTGGAGTGAAGGTAAGGGAGTGTTGGGAGGTGGGTGGGGCCTCGTCCCAAAAAATGATCCAAAGTGATTCTCAGTGGCCTGATATACACATGTGGACACCCAGTGTTAGGAGTGCCAAGACAGAGCAACCCAGAGAAAAGAAGAGGACTATAGTGCATTACCTTCGACTTTAATGATAAAACGAATGAGGGTACACTTACACATTCCGGACGAACAGACAGCAAATACAGGGCGGTCGCGGGTGTCTGCAGTACAAACCGGGACCTATGACAGCACGGCTGGCTCCCCCCGACGCGTTTCCACTAACAGGTCGGCTTCTGGGATTGGAGCTCTTTTCTCTGGGTTGCTCTGTCTTGGCATCTCCCCCTGCTTGGAAGCCTACAGATCCCCCCCCACTTCGGAAGCAGCTGATTGTTCCGGTCCATTCCGAGAGCCATCCCTGCCAGCTTGATCAGTTGGGGACTTCTAGACACAACCAAGTACATGCTCACATCTCTCCACATTGTGGTAAGAGTCCACTCCTAACACTGGGTGTCCACATGTGTATATCAGGCCACTGAGAATCACTTTGGATCATTTTTTGGGACGAGGCCCCACCCACCTCCCAACACTCCCTTACCTTCACTCCAATTTGAAAAGAAAGACTTTTTCACAGTTTTTTGCACTTTTGTTTTGGACTGAATGCATATGACTTTTTAAATCCGGTTACCATCCATGTACCTTTGAACACTTGGTTCATTATTTGTTAGCGCACTTTGGTAATGTTTTCCATATTGCCATCTTCTCAAACTCAAACAAAATTATATAAAAAACGAATATCTTAATTTTGAACAGAGCCGGTTCACACTGAGGCGACACGACTCCTTACTACTTCGGGGGCGACTTGTGCATTACCATGCACCACGACTTCGGAATGACTTGCAGGGACTTCACATAATGGAAGTCTATGCAAGTCGCTGCGAGGTCGCCCCGAAGTAGTACAGGACCCTTTTTCTAAGTCGGAGCGACTTGTGTCGCTCCTATTAGAACAGGTCCTGTAGCGGTCAATGGACCGCGAGGGAGCGCGACTTGTCAGGCTGACAAGTCGCGATAGTGTGAACCGACTCTTAGAGCCGGTTCACACTGAGGTGATCCGACTTGCCGGGGCGACCTGTGATGTCGCGGTGCACAGCGCGCACCGCGACCTCGGAGCGACATGCACGGACTTCATATCATTGAAGTCAATGCAGGTCGCTCCAGGTCGCCCCAAAGTAGTACAGGACCCTTTTTCTAAGTCGGAGCGACTTGTGTCCCTCCTATTAGAACGGGTATATAATCTATGGCAGGCGACCCACGGCGACTTGTCAGGCGACTTGTCAGGCGACCAGGTCCCCTGACAAGTCGCCCCAGTGTGAACGGGGTCTTAATGGAGAATATTTATAATAGCATATGTGTTTGTAAACATAGGGAACAAGCAGACAACAAGTATTGCAAGGTCAATGAAGGTGAAAGAAAGTGGTATTCCCCAACTACTTGGGAATATCCCCACCACTGAGAAACATTTATTCTGTTTCCACCTTCTTATGGAACTGGACAGCAAGAAGTTGGGGAATACCACTTTCTTGCACCTTTATTGACCTTGTAATACTTGTTGTCTGCTTGTTCCTTATGTTTTATAATTATTCTGTTTTAAATGTTCAAAATAAAGATATTTGTTTTCTATACACTTTTGTTTGGATTGCCTTTAGACCCCGTTCACATAGGGGCGACGCTACTTGCTGGGGCGACCTCGGAGCAGCATGCACGGACTTCATATCATTGAAGTCTATGCAGGTCGCTCCAAAGTAGCACTGCACCCTTTTTCCAAGTCATAGCGACTTGTGTCGCTCCTATTAGAACGGGTCCTGTGCTAATCTATGGGCAGGCGACCTGTCAGGCGACCAGGTCGCCTGACAGGTCGCCCCAGTGTGAACGGGGTCTTAAAATCCCATTCGATAAGGGCTAAACTTCTTGACATTTCACCATACAAACCCATTTTAGAACATTGTGCTCTTCAATCCTTGTGGTAACAGTTTGATAAAGGCCCTTTTTCTGTTACAGCATAACTGTACTCCGGTGTACGAAGCAAAGACATGATTTGATGAGTTTGGTGTGGAGGAACCTTACTGAACACCTTTGAGATGAATTGGAATGCCAGCTCCATAAAGACATGGTTTAATGAGTTTGGTGTGGAGGAACTTGAGTGTTCTGCACAGAGCCCTGACCTCAACTCTACTGAACACCTTTAGGATGAATTGGAATCCTACAAATGATGGCTTTCACAGTGAAGGGTACTGTTAACACTACGCCCTACAAAGCCATTTTAGAACATTTTTGATGAGTTTGGTGTGGAGGAACTTGAGAGCCCCAACCTCAAACCCTACTGAACACCTGAGAAATGAATTGGAACGCCAGCTCCATAAAGACATGGTTTGGCCAGTTTGGTGTGGAGGAACTCAAGTAGACTGCACCTCAAAACTACTGAATTGGGTTGGGATAAATTGGAATATTAGTGAGTCAGGTCTTCTCGTCTAACATCAGTACCAGACCGCACAAATGCTCTGTTGGCTGAGTGGTCACAACTTCTCACAGACACACTTGAAAATTTAGTGAAAAGCCTTTCCAGAAGAGTGTAGGATTTTGTAGCTACATGGGGGACTGTGTACAAAACCAGCTTCATAAAGACCTAGTTTGGTGTGGAGGAACTTGAAAATCCTGACCTCAACCCTAACTGAACACCTTTGAGATGAATTGGAACACCGATTGAGCTGGTTTATTGAGTTCTGTGTGGAGGAACTCGAGTGTTCTGCACAGAGCCCTGACCTCAACCCTACTGAACACCTTTGGGATGAATTGGAACCCCAATTGTGCTGGTTTAATGAGTTTGGTGTGGGGGAACTCGAGTGTTTTGCACAGAGCCCTGACCTCAACCCTACTGAACACCCTTGGAATGAATTGGAACCCTACAAATGATGGCTTTCACAGTGAAGGGTACTGTTAACACTACGCCATACAAAGACATTTTAGAAATGTGTGCTCTTTCATCCTTGTGGTAACAGTTTGGTGAAGGCCCTTTTATGTTTCAGCATGACTATACCCCTGTCAACAAAGCAAAGACATAGTTTGATGAGTTTGGTGTGGAGGAACTTGAGATTCCCAACCTCAACATTATTGAACACCTTTGAGATGAATTGGAACACTAGCTCAATAAAGACATGGTTTGACCAGTTTGGTGTGGAGGAACTCGAGTTCTGACCTCAACCCTACTGAACACCTTTGGGATGAATTGAACTCTGTGAGCCAGTTCTTCTCATCCAACATCTGTACCTGATCTCACAAATAGACACATATTCCAGTTTTACCTGTCACTTTCCCTGGCCACTGTGGTCTTCTGTGTTCCAGACCTTTATCCTTGAAAGCATAGGGCCCATAACACAGGTACCACCTGGTATATCTCTTAGCCTGGTTGAGTCTCAGCCTGCCGTAGACTTTGAAAGGCTGCCTGTAGCAGGGCTGGGAGCTGCACTGCATCCCTCCCGGTGCGATAAAACACCAGGAGGGACGCACTGTGCCTAGACGATCACGTGTACAAGGGGCCTAAATATTAACAGGTGATAGATACAATTATATAGGTTTATTGGATTTTAGATATATGTATATATGTTTAGCAGATTTTTAGACACATAATTCATTTTTAGCAGATATTCGATACATAATAAATGTTTATAGGATATTATACACATTACACAGTATGTTTAGTGGACATTGGATACATTAAAAAATTTAGCAAGTATTAGATACATGATATATGTTTAGCAGGTGTTAGATACATTATAAAGCTCCTTTCACACCATGCAGGTGCAACAGAAGATGTGCATGTTTCCACACATCTATGAATTTCCCTGCATTTATTTCGATGGACTGGCCTACACGTGATAAACATGCAAAAGAAGTCCCTGACCCTTCTGCGAAATCGCACCGCACCAAACCTTATGGGAATTAATGGCACCACGCGCCCCTGCTAAAGGGCAGCATGTTTCTGTATGTAAAATACTGCAATAAACACCAAAGCAATTGCGCACAGGATAAAATTAATATTAATATATAAGTGATTGTGAATAAATAAATATATCAATTAATTAAATAGTTAAATAAGTAAATGAATAGATAATCAATAACTTCTTGGTGGGATTTATAAATACCAATGTGATTACATAGTGAATACAAGTAGACAAATGAATAATATACTGTATATCCCACAGTAATCCACTTGATGCCAGGTAAAGTTTTCAGGACCAACACATATGCAGAAAAAGCATGGAGAGGCTCATAGTATAGTAGGTTTGAGTACACATGGAGAGTAGGGATGATCGAACTTTTGAAAAGTTTGGTTCGACCAGAACACCCGAACTTCACGAAAGTTCGGCCCGGATTTCAGAACCCCATTGAAATCAATGGGACCCGAACTTCTGTAATCAAAAAACACCATTTTTAAGCCCTAAAACCCAATAAATGCCCCTAAAAAGTGCCTAGGGTTCTGGGTCATGCCCCATTAACTATTAATCACACAAAAAAAAGTTCTTAAAAATTGTCATTTTTGATAAAAAAGCCAATTATTGAAAAATTAAAAAAAAAAAAAAAAAAAAGAGATTTTTTTGATTTTTACTTTGGATTTAGTATCTGGGGGGGGGGGGTCTAAAAGGTGTGCATGTGAAGTTTCAGCTCTGTAGCATGTCCAGAACCATGAAAAAAAAAAAAGATAATTTTTCAGTAGAACAGGGATGTGGGTCGGGACCCTCCTTTAACTTTAACACCTATATGATCTTTTTTTCTGGTTCTGGACATGCTACAGAGCTGAAACTTCACAGGTACACCTTTTAGACCACCCAGACACAAAATCACACAAAAAAAGTTCTTAAAAATTGTCATTTTTGATAAAAAAGCCAATTATTGAAAAATTAAAAAAAAAAAAAAAAAAAAGAGAGATTTTTTTGATTTTTACTTTGGATTTAGTATCTGGGGGGTCTAAAAAGTGTACATGTGAAGTTTCAGGTCTGTAGCATGTCCAGAACCAGAAAAAAAAAGATCGTTTGTATTAGAAAACTTTAAGCACAGGAATATGGCTTCTCTGCTGTAACACCTTGCCGGTTTAATAGCAGGCATTTTTTTGGGTTCTTTGCAGTCAGGAAAAACATCTGAACTTGTGTATAGTAGTACTGTGCACAAGTTCTGATGTTTTGCCTGCCTCCAAAACCCCCCCCCCCCCCAAAAAAATGCCTGCAACAACACACCTGGGCATTTTTTTTTTTTGACGCTAGCGTTTTTTTGGCATTTTTTGGGGTTCTTTTGAGGCAGGCAAAACATCTGAACATGTGTATAGGGGGAATATATAGACATATATGTCTGAATATATACCCCTAGACATATATAGGTGTGATAGTAGCAGAAATAAATGCTTGCGCTAATGAAATCATTTACAGTAATATATTTCTGCTACTATCACACCTATATATGTCTAGGGGTATATATTCAGACATATATGCCTATATATACCCCCTATACACATGTTCAGATGTTTTGCCTGCCTCAAAAGAACCCCAAAAAATGCCAAAAAAACGCTAGCGTCAAAAAAAAAAAATGCCCAGGTGTGTTTTTGCTGGCATTTTTTGGGGAATTTTGGAGGCAGGCAAAACATCAGAACTTGTGCACAGTACTACTATACACAAGTTCAGATGTTTTTCCTGACTGCAAAGAACCCAAAAAAATGCCTGCTATTAAACCGGCAAGGTGTTACAGCAGAGAAGCCATATTCCTGTGCTTAAAGTTTTCTAATACAAACGATCTTTTTTTATGGTTCTGGACATGCTACAGAGCTGAAAATTCACATGTACACTTTTTAGACCCCCCAGATACTAAATCCAAAGTAAAAAATCAAAAAATCTCTTTTTTTTTTTTTTTTTTTTTAAATTTTTCAATAATTGGCTTTTTTATCAAAAATGACAATTTTTAAGAACTTTTTTTTGTGTGATTTTGTGTCTGGGGGGTCTAAAAGGTGTACCTGTGAAGTTTCAGCTCTGTAGCATGTCCAGAACCCCAAAAAAAGATCATATAAGTGTAAAAGAGGGGTCCCACCATCCCTGCTCTACTGAAAAATTATCTTTTTTCTGGTTCTGGACATGCTACAGAGCTGAAACTTCACAGGTACACTTTTTAGACCCCCCAGACACTAAATCCAAAAAAAGTCATGCCTGCCTCCAAAAATGCCCGATAAATGCAAGAAAAAGCACCGTAGAGAAGCCGTATTCCTGTTTTAATAAAAATTATAAGAAAATGCTAATTTTTGGGGGGTTCTGGACATGCTACAGAGCTGAAACTTCACATGTACACTTTTTAGACCCCCCAGATACTAAATCCAAAGTAAAAATCAAAAAATCTCTTTTTTTTTTTTTTTTTAATTTTTCAATAATTGGCTTTTTTATCAAAAATGACAATTTTTAAGAACTTTTTTTTGTGTGATTTTGTGTCTGGGGGGTCTAAAAGGTGTACCTGTGAAGTTTCAGCTCTGTAGCATGTCCAGAACCATAAAAAAAAAAGATCGTTTGTATTAGAAAACTTTAAGCACAGGAATATGGCTTCTCTGCTGTAACACCTTGCCGGTTTAATAGCAGGCATTTTTTTGGGTTCTTTGCAGTCAGGAAAAACATCTGAACTTGTGTATAGTGGTACTGTGCACAAGTTCTGATGTTTTGCCTGCCTCCAAAACCCCCCAAAAAATGCCAGCAAAAACACACCTGGGCATTTTTTTTTTTGACGCTAGCGTTTTTTTGGCATTTTTTGGGGTTCTTTTGAGGCAGGCAAAACATCTGAACTTGTGTATAGTGGTACTGTGCACAAGTTCTGATGTTTTGCCTGCCTCCAAAACCCCCCAAAAAATGCCAGCAAAAACACACCTGGGCATCTTTTTTTTTTTTTGACGCTAGCGGTTTTTTGGCATTTTTTGGGGTTCTTTTGAGGCAGGCAAAACATCTGAACATGTGTATAGGGGGTATATATAGGCATATATGTCTGAATATATACCCCTAGACATATATAGGTGTGATAGTAGCAGAAATATATTACTGTAAATGATTTCATTAGCGCAAGCATTTATTTCTGCTACTATCACACCTATATATGTCTAGGGGTATATATTCAGACATATATGTCTATATATTCCCCCTATACACATATTCAGATGTCATGTCTGACATCAAACATGTCCTCAAAAAAGCACTGGCAGTGGCAGCCCCTGCAGCATAAAAAATGCTTGCTGGTGAGAAGCCACATGCCTGTCCCGAAGCAACTCAGAGAAATGATCATTTCTCTATAGCGGTCACCCTGACATGGAAGGGTTTTGTCACCCTGCCATAGCAGTCACTGTCAGTTAACCCTACACTACACTACGGTCCCCTGACACTTAACACTTTCCCTACAGAAACTAAATTTTTGAAGCTAACTTAAGTGTAAAGGAGCACTCTAACTACACTAGATATCCCTTTCCTCACACTAAAAATAGCTAAATGACACTTTAAAAGTAAAATTAACAGAACTGCTTCCACTCTCTTCCATGTCCAGTATAACAATGCTGGGAATATGGCGGGGGCGATCTTATATACTGGGGGGCGTATTCACTAATGATTGGTCTAGGGACCCCCTAGTCACTCCAATCACATTCCTAGCATTCTCCTGCCCCCTCAATTGGCTTTTGCTAATGGTTCTGGTCCAATCACGGGCTTTTAAAGCCCATTTCCTGAAGCATTGCATTTTGGGCGGTTCTGGTTGCCGAATTCCGAACTTTTTGGGCAAAAAGTTCTAAATTCGGCCGAACCTCGAACACCCAATGTTCGGGCCGAACCGATGGTGGACCCGAACCGTTCGATCATCCCTAATGGAGAGGCTCATAGTATAGTAGGTTTGAGTAAACATTTTTTTTAAATGTAGCAACTTACATTTAAAATCAAGCAAACCGACCGGAGTAATTCTGAATCCGAAACGCCGTTCTGCGTTCCAACTGTGCTCCAAGGACCGGAATTGACGTAGTCGCGTACAGTGGACTCGAACTGATGTGACTCCTGATGACGTCAGACGTATGCTGACGAAACACGTCAAGTTCACTGTACGCGACTACGTCACTTCCGGTCCTTGGAGCGCAGTTGGAACGCGGAACATTTTTCTGGATTCAGAATTACTCCGGCCAGTTTGATGATTTTTAGCATGCTTTAGCATGCTTGAAGCATGGTGGTGGTAGTATCATGCTGTGGGGATGTTTTTCAGTGGCAGGAACTGGGAGACTAGTCAGGATCGAGGGAAAGATGAATGCAGCAATGTACAGAGACATTCTTAATGAAAGCTTGCTCCAGAGCGCTCTGGACCTCGGACTGGGGTGAAGGTTCATCTTCCAACAGGACAACGACTCTAAGCACACAGCCAAGATAACAAAAGAGTGGCTACAGGACAACTCTGTGAATGTCCTTGAGTGGCCCAGCCAGAGCCCAGACTTGAACCTGATTGATCATCTCTGGAGAGATCCGAAAATGGCTGTGCACCAACGCTCCCCATCCAACCTGATGGAGCTTGAGAGGTCCTGCAAAGAATGGGAGAAACTGCCCAAAAATAGGTGTGCCAAGCTTGTAGCATCATACTCAAAAAGACTTGAGACTGTAATTGGTGCCAAAGGAGCTTCACCAAAGTATTGAGCAAAGGCTGTGATACTTCTGTACATGGGGTTTTTTTCAGTTTTTTTTTTTTTAATAAATTTGGAAAAATTTCAAACTTTTTTCACATTTTCATTATGGGGGATTGTTTGTAGAATTTTTGAGGAAAATAATGAATTGAATCAATTTTGGAATAAGGCTACATAACCAAATGTGGAAAAAGCGCAGTGAATACTTTCTGGATACACTGTATACGTTTAGTGGATGTTAGATACATTGTAGATGGTTAGAAGGTGCTAGATACATTTTATATATTTAGTGGATATTAAATATATTATAAAGTATATGTTTGGTGGATAATAGATTATATACAGTATTTTTTGTGGATATTACAAACCACTCTGTGTCTGCCAGTGCTGCCACTCCTCTTTGCCAATCCCTCCATTGGATGCCACTCAACCTACGAATTCAATTCAAGTTACTAACCAAAACTTACAAAGTCATCCATAACTTGACACCCCCAGCTACATCACTAACCTGGTCTTAAAATACCAACCAACTCATTCTCTTCTTTCCTCCCAGGACTTCCTGCTCTCTAGCTCCCTTATCACCTCTTCCCATGCCCACCACCAGGACTTTTCCCGAGCGTCTTCCATCCTCTGGAATGCTTTACCCCAATCTGCCCGACTATCTCCTACTTTGTCCACTTTAAGATGATACCTGAAAACACATCTCTACAGAGAAACCTATCTGGCAACCAGTGGCGGCCTGTCCATTAGGGGCGCAGGGGCACCGCCCCCCCTATGCATGCGTCTGGCCCCCCTAATTTACATGCAGGGCGCTGGACGCATGGATTCCAATGGGGGATTTTTTTTTTTGAAACACATGATTAGAGCCAGAGGCTCTAATAGGCTTAAAAAAAGGGTGAGCTCGGGGCGCACAGCACTGCGCCCTGAGCCCACCCAGTTGTGTGACAATAGCGAATAAATTTTCGCTATTGCCACACTGATTCTCCTCCCGGCCAATCAGGAAGCCGATCCTGAGACCGGTTTCCCGATTGGCCGAAAGGAGAAGCCATCCTATTGGCCAAGAAGGAGGGAGGAGAGGGCCGCCGAGAGGGAACATGGAGACTGAGGGGGAAGCCGCCACCGCCTGTCAATCACGTGGAGAAAGGTAAGTAAACGAGCACGGGGGGGGGGGGGGGGGTTTGGTGGTGCAGGCTGTACTTTTATATTCTCCATCAGCCCATCCCCCACAGTTATTACCTCTTGTATCCCTTGACCCTCCCTCTTAGATTGTAAGCTCTAGCGAGGTAGGCCATCTGATTCCTTCTGTATTAAAATATACTATTTGTAGTGTCTACCCTCAAATTGTAAAGCGTTGCGTTAACTGTAGGCACTATATAAATCCTGTATAATAATAATAATAAAATATAATAATAATAATATAATAATATTAGATACATAAAAATAATAATAAAAATATAATTATAATAATATTTAATAAAATAATAATAATAATAATAATAATATTAATAATAATATAATAATAATAATAATAATATTAGATACATAATAAATGTTTAGCCATTTTTTATTTGCTGAATTTAAAAGTTGAATGTTTCAGCTCTGAGCTACAAATCATCGATCGCGCAGCGTTTCCAGTGAACACGAATCGGGGAGGATTCGGGACACGTAACGCTCGGATGAATACGGCTTCCTAGATAATATCTGACTCAAACAATGACGACGGCGGCGTGTTTGTTTTCTTCGCCTCTTAGGAAGGTTTGAAAGGAGAACGAAGTTTGCGGAGGTGCGCGGCCGGTCACCGCAGGGCCAACGGCACTCTGCGGGGACTTGTGACAGTCGTGACACTGTCCACAGTTGAATCATGTGTTGCTTAGACGGGACCCATCCCTCCTCCCTCCCCCACACCTCCCCCGCCTTCCACCTCATGTCCATCCTCCCCCCACCATCCCGCAGAGCCTGTCCCTGGCTGGCCATTCTTTCAGGAGCAGGGTTGTGGGAGATGATCCAAAAGCCAGGCATGGGGGAGGGCTCAGTGGCATTTTATTAGAGAGCTGCGTGGCACGACTTATCCACCTGATAGGTACAGGAGGAGCCAGCCTACACTGTACAGAGCAAGTAACCCTGAGACAGACGGGCGAGCATGCTCCCAGTGAATCTTTATTTCCATAGAAGCAGCTTTATTCAAGAAGGCGAAGTGTATCAATCATACGGTGAGTGCCGGTTCACACAAATGCGATCTCAGACATTGCATGTGATTCGCAGCACACTGCTCTGCCAATCACATGCGATGTCTGTGCGATGCAAATTCAGCCATACAGATTGCATGGCTGAAATCGCATTGCATTCGGACCAAAGTCGCACAGGACCCTTTTTTTGGTACGCACCAGAATCGGATCGCATGGATGTTTACACTATGCAATCCAATTTTATGTCCCAATTGAGAGTTCGCACTGCGATGTGGGAACTGATCTGGGGGTGTCTTTAATTTTAGTATTGACAACCCCCAGCGATTCGAATATGGCAGTGTGAACTGCCTGCGAGTCGAGTGCGATGCAAAACCCGCAGTGGATTCGCAGGGTTCCCGCATCACATGTGTGAACCGGCACTTAATGTGACTTTCACCAAACATTTAATGCAGGTGAATCTTCCAAGTTCATGTGTGTCATTTAAAAATGACAAGGATTGATTCACCATCGATGTTCTTGCTTTATCAATATTTAAAATAAATATAAAATGATCTCTGAAAGCACTTCTTCTTAACCCCTTCAGCTTCGGAAGGTTTTACCCCCTTAATGACCAGGCCATTTTTTTGCGATTTGGCACTGCGTTGCTTTAACTGACAATTGCGCAGTCGTGCGACGCTGTACCCAAATAAACTCAATGCCCTTTTCCCCCCACAAATAGAGCTTTCTTTTGGTGGTATTTGATCACCTATGCAGCTTTGTTTTGTGCTATAAACAAAAAAAAGAAGCACACTTTTGAAAAAAAAAAAAAACAATATTTTTTACTTTCTGCTATAAAATACATCCATTAAAAAAATGTAAAAAAAAAAAATCAAATTTTTTCATCAATTTAGGCCAATTTGTATTCTGCTACATACTGTTGGTAAAGAAAATCCTAATAAGCATTTATTGATTGGTTTGCACAAAAGTTATCACGTCTACAAACCATGGAATAGATTTATGGACTTTTTATTGTTTTTACTAGTAATGTCAGCGATCAGTGACTTTTAGCGGGACTGTGACATTGCGGCGGACAAATCTGACACTAAGTGACACTTTTTGGGGACCAGGGAAACCAATACAGTAATCAGTGCTAAAAAAAAGGCACTGTTACTGTATAAATGACACTGGCAGGGAAGGGGTTAACACCAGGGGTGATCAAGGGGTTAAGTGTGCTCCTAGGGAGTGCTTTCTAACTGTAGGGGGACTGGATTTACTATCCCAAACTATGGCCCTGCAGTTGTTAAGGAACTACAATTCCCATCATGCCTAGTCATGTCTGTGAATGTCAGAGTTTTGCAAAGCCTCATGGGATGTGTAGTTCTGAAACAGCTGCAGGGCCATAGATTGGGAATCCTTGTACTAGCGGAAAAGAGAGATCTGTGTTTTAGCTTAGCTGAAACACAAGATCTCTCTCTTCCTCTGTGACAGAACGGCGGTCTGCCTTGTTTATATAGGCAGACCGCCATTCTGTCATTCCGCCGAATGATCGGCGGGTCCTGGTGACCATCACGGCCGCCGGACCCGCTGATTGGATCCCGCTGTGTCCAATCACAGCGGAAGCGGCGCTCCGGCGGCGTGCACGTGCCCCCGACATCTTCTGCACAAAATCAAGTCCTGTACATGCATGTGATTTTGCGCAGCCGGGCCGCCCTGCCGCAGTATATATGCGGCAGGTGGTCTGGAAGAAGTTAAAGAAGCCTATCCGGCTTCAAACTAATACTGTTTCACTTTCGAGAGCGGCGCTCCTGCAGCGCGCATGTGCCCCCTACATCTTCTGCACAAAATCACGTACTGTACATGTATGTGATTTTGCGCAGCCGGGCCGCCCTGCCGCAGTATATATGCGGCAGGTGGTCCAGAAGTGGTTAAAGAAACCTATCCAGCTTCTAACTATTACACTGTTTCACTTTCTCCATCAGCCCATCCCCCACGGTTATTACCTTTTGTATCAATTGACCCTCCCTCTTAGATTGTAAGCTCTAACGAACAGGGCCCTCTGATTCCTTTTGTACCAAATTGTATTGTAACTGTACTGTCTGTCTTCATTTTGTTAAAGAGGTTGTACACTCGTTCAAAAAAATTTTTTTTTTCTTACAACCTGCACGAGAAAGACATAATGAGATAGTATGCATCGCATACTAGCTCATTATGAAATACTTACCTTAGAACGAGCCCCCGCCGTGCCGCTCTCTTACCTGTATGACGAGCGACATGTTCAGTCGCCCGTCTTCCGGGATCGCGGCATCCGGCCATCTGATTGGCCGGAGCCGCGGTGACGTCACTCCCGCGCACGCACGCGGGAGCCGACGGTCACGGCACGGGGCTCTGAAGGAACGGCACGATCAGCCGTTCCTTCAGAGCGCATGCGCCAGTGACGTCACTGGCCGCATTAAAGGTAAATATCTCCTAAACCGTACATGTTTAGGAGATATTTACAGTACCTATAGGTAAGCCTTATCATAGGATCACCTATAGGTACAACTTCCTGAGGAGGGTTTACTTCCTCTTTAAGTGCTGCGCAAACTGTTGGCGCTATATAAATCCAGTATAATAATAATAAATAAACAAATTAAATAAATAAGTGTAAATAAATAAATGTTTATAAATAAGCCCTTTCAAAGCAATAACATACAACACCAAAAATGTAGTAGTAGTTTGGGCTCTTGCATATGATACTCCAGTTTTAGCATCTACTTTTTCTGACTTTTTTTTTTTTGCGCTTATTTACGTGATTTTTTGCGCAGTTTTGCACAAAAGCAAGAAAACGTATTCTCGCGTTCTTATTCTGCACAATATGTAAATAGGCGCATTTGCGTGCATGAGGCGTAAATAACGGACCAAAAAAGCAAATTTTTCTTTTTTTTTTTTTTTTTACTGAAGAATGCACAACACTTGTTTACACGCCTGTGTGCACAGGCACATTACAATTATTGGGCTGTATTTTAGCTCAGTAAAAATAAAAAAAGCTGTACTGAGCTTTTTCAAGCTGCAGTGTGCCAGAAGCCTCAGAGAACAACTTTTTAAAGAGGTTGTAAACTCATATAACTTTTTTTTTTTTTGCAACCTGTAAGAGAAACACATAATGAGCTAGTATGCATTGCATACTAGCTCATTATGAAATACTCACCTTAGAACGAGCCCCCGCCGCGCCACCCGCTTACCTCCATGACGGGCGACATGTCCATTTGCCCGTCTTCCGGGACCGCGGCATCCGGCCATCTGACTGCGCACAGGAGCCGACAGTCACGGCACGGGGCTCTGAAGAAACGGCACCAGCGGCCGTTCCTTCAGAGCGCATGCGCCAGTGACGTCACTGGCTGCATGTAAGCTAAATATCTCCTAAACGGTGCATGTTTAGGAGATATTTACAGTACCTATAGGTAAGCCTTATTATAGGTAAGCCTTTTATAGGTAAAAGTGTCAGAGGAGGGTTTACTTCCTCTTTAAATCTGCTAAATGGAGTTTAGTAGGGTTAGAACCTCTGTCTGTGAACATTCACTCTCTATTTTTTCCCTAGTGACAACCGTCATGTGATGAATAATTAACACTTTACAGTTGTCAGCGGAGCAGGAGGTGAGAGGAAATCTTCTAATGGGGAAACCTGTTCTGGCAACGACTGTCTAAGGCAGTGATGGCGAACCTTGGAACCCCAGAATGTTTTGGAACTACATTTCCCATGATACTCATGCACTTTCCAGTGTAGTTGAGCATCATGGGAAATGTAGTTCCAAAACATCTGGGGTGCCAAAGTTCGCCATCACTGGTCTAACGTTTCTTTGAAATCCGCAAACAATGGGCAGTTAGAAAAATTGGTGGTTGTGCTTGAGAGCAGCGGCTCTCTGGGGTCTCTTTCTCTTCATTGGCTCACACAGCAGCGGGAGCTATTGGTTCCTGATGCTGTCAATCACAGTCAGTGGGCCATTGACGATAGAGCAGGGGGCGGGGTGAATGAACACACAGAGTTCAGCTCAAGAGCTAGCCTGCTCGAGTGTCCCCATAGCGAGAGGCTTGCTATTGGGGCACCGGCAGTGGGGAGGAGTCAGGACTTTTACCAAGGGACCCAAAAGGATGAGGATCGCGGCTGCTCTGTGCAAAACCATTTCCACAGAGCAGGTAAGTTAGCATGTTTTTCATTTAAAAAAATACTAAAGTCACATATTTTCGTGTAAAAACAAACATGTTATACAGTACTTACCTGCTCTGTGCAGTGGAGCAGCCTGGATCCTCTTCTGGGGTTCCTCGCCCGGTGCTCCTGGCCCCTCCCTCCTGCCGAGTGCCCCCACAGCAAGCAGCTTGCTATGGGGCACCCGAGCCGAGCTGCAACTCTGTGTGTCCATTTGAACACAGAGCTATGGCCTGGCCCCGCCCCCCTCTCATCACTGGCTCACTGACTTTGATTAACAGCAGCAGGCGCCAATGGAGACCGCTTCTATCTCAACCAGTGAGGAGGGAGAGTCCCAGACAGCCGAGCCTCTTGTGCAACATCATTGGATCGAGATGGGCTCAGCTTACTATTAGGGGGGGCTGCTGCATACAGAAGGTTTTTTTATCTTAATGCAAAGAATGCATTAAGATAAAAAAAAATGAATGGGCTATATTATGCATGGGCTTCCTTAAGGAATGGGCTATATTATGCATGGGCTTCCTTAAGGAATGGGCTATATTATGCATGGGCTTCCTTAAGGAATGGGCTATATTATGCATGGGCTTCCTTAAGGAATGGGCTATATTATGCATGGGCTTTCATAATGAATGGGCTGTCTTAATAAATGTGCTTCCATAATGAATGGGCTACATTATGCATGGGCTTCCATAATAAATGGGCCTCCATAATGAATGGGTTGTCCTAATAAATGGGCTTCCATAATGAATTGGCTATCTTAGTAAATGGGCTTCCATAATGAATGGGTTGTCCTAATAAATGGGCTTCCATAATAAATTGGCTATCTTAGTAAATGGGCTTCCATAATGAATGGGTTGTCCTATGCATGGGCTTCCACAATGAATGGGCTGGGCTTCCATAATAATGGGCATGGGCAATGAATATGCATGGGCTTCCATAATGAATGGGCTGTCCTAATAAATGGGCTTCCATAATGAATTGGCTATCTTAGTAAATGGGCTTCCATAATGAATGGGTTGTCCTATGCATGGGCTTCCACAATGAATGGGCTGGGCTTCCATAATAATGGGCTGTCTTATGCATGAGCATCCATAATGAATGGACTGTCTTAATAAATGGGCTTCCATAATGAATGGGCTGCCTTATGCATGAGCTTCCAAAATTAATGGACTGTCTTAATAAATGGCCTTCCATAATAAATGGGCTATTTTTAATAAATGGGCTTCCATAATGAATGAACTGCCTTAATGCATTATACATTAATGTACAGTGCTGGGACAAGGTCATCCAGCACCCAAGGCAAAGAGGCCAAAGATGCCCCCCCTTCCCTTAGGGTTAGGGTCAGTGTGCCCCCATCCCTGCAATAAACCATTGCGCCCAGGGCAGCCGTCCCTCCTGCCCACCCCTTGTCCCGGCCCTGTTAATACATGTGCCTTAACTGTGAGTGGGCCTTCAGTCCTAGGTACAATGATCACTGGGTCAAAAAGAAAAGGTAAATGCCCCCAGCATGGTTTCACTTTCATTATTAAAGAGAAAAAAACCTGACAGAGCCTGTAACCCTTCCTGGCTCCATCCAAAACTAAAAACAACAAAAAAAAAAAAGTTCCACTGTACAGATGGTCGCAGACAATATCCGCGCAGGTACGCAGCCCCTATTGTTGGTAAAACGCTTGAATAGTCCCTCCACCCAGGAGTGATATTTCAGCATTTGGTGGGTGTTGGAGGACGATCCCACCTCTCTCTCGGGGACTCCAGCAGCGATGTCTCTGTGTTTCAGTTCCTCCTCGGCTGTTACAAGGTGCTGATGGAAAGAAATCATTAGAGGCGTAGAACTTTCAGTAAACAGATTATGCGCAGCGGTGATGGGAATTCCCGACCCCGTCTGCCGGGCAAATCCTGTGAACGCACGCCGCGCTGATTATTGATCACACGGGTTCCCGTTCGCTGACCGCTGGCTGCATCCAATTTATAAGAAAGAACACAATTATCGCCGGTTACAGCAAAACGCTCACCGACCGTCACCGCTTCTCAGCAATGATGGGAAGGCCTTAAAGGAGAACTCCACTCATAAAACACACATGCTTAATGAGAGTAAGGAGAAATGGAACCAGCTGCTGACAAGTCCTGTGCTTGACTATAATGATCAAAATGCCATTAATGTTATTCTCTCAGCTACAAAAGTATTAAACCCAAAACCAAAAATGTCATATATTGCAGCTTTCCAATCATTAAATGTGGTGGCTGCATTCATTTTCTATTTTTTTATTTTTTCACCTGGTGATCCAGCAAGTAACACCCCCCTGTATCTCCTCTCCTCATTTCTCCTCTCCTCTATTTCCATCTTCCCTTCCCTTCTCCCCTTTTCTTCCCTTACCTTCTCCTCACCCCTTCCCTTCTCCTCTCCCCTTCCCTTCTCCCCCCCCCCTTCCCTTCTCCTCACCCCTTCCCTTCTCCCCCCCCTTCCCTCCCCCCCCCTTCCCTTCCTTTCTCCTCTCCTCTCCCCTTCCCTTCCCCTCACCTCTTCCCTTATTCTCTCCCCTTCGCTTCCCCTCTCCTCTTCCCTTCCCCTCTCCCCTTCCCCTCTCCCCTTCCCCTCTCCCCTTCCCCTCTCCCCTTCCCTTCTCTTCTCCTCTCCCCTTCCCCTCTCCCCTTCCCTTCTCTTCCCTTCCCTTCTCCTCTCCTCTCCCCTTCCCTTCCCCTCACCTCTTCCCTTATTCTCTCCCCTTCGCTTCCCCTCTCCTCTTCCCTTCCCCTCTCCTCTTCCCTTCCCCTCTCCCCTTCCCCTCTCCCCTTCCCTTCTCTTCTCCTCTCCCCTTCCCCTCTCCCCTTCCCTTCTCTTCCCTTCTCCTCTCCTCTCCCCTTCCCCTCTCCCCTTCCCTTCCCTTCCCTTCCCCTCGCCTCTTCCCTTCTCCTCTGCCCTTCCCCTCTCCTCTTCCCTTCCCTTCCCCTCTCCCCTTCCCCTCTCCCCTTCCCTTCTCTTCTCCTCTCCCCTTCCCCTCTCCCCTTCCCCTCTCCCCTTCCCTTCTCTTCCCTTCTCCTCTCCTCTCCCCTTCCCTTCTCTTCCCTTCCCCTCGCCTCTTCCCTTCTCCTCTCCCCTTACCTTCTCCTCTCCCCTTACCTTCTCCTCTTCCCTTCCATTCCCTTTTCCTAGCCCCTTCCCTTCTCCTTTCACCTTCCCTTCCCTTCCCCTCCCCTCTCCTTTCATCTCCTCTCCTCTCCTCTCCCCTTCTCTTCCTTTCTCCTCTCCCCTTCCCTTCTCCTCCCCTCCCCTCCTCTTCTCTCCTCGCCCCCATCTCTCTTTTTCCCTAGCTCCCCCTGCTTTATCTCTCTCTCTTTCCTCTCTCCTCTCCCCCTCCATCTCTCTGTCTCTGCCTTTCTTCTCCCCTCTTCCCCCACTCTGGATGAAAGGAGCACAGGGGACACTTTTGGAGGAGGGGAGTGTTGGATGTACCAGTAGATTTAGATACACTAACAAACTGAAGCCAAACTCCAGATCACACTGCTGTCACACAATCAGTTTTGTTTATTTTGGGATAAAGGTTTTACATTTACATTTATTTATTTATATATATTAAATATAAAAAGACCATTGTAAGCACCCCTGTCAGTGGTAAATGGTTTGTCTTAAGCCTCTAACGGCTACATTTTCAGGAAAGCTTGTTCTGTTGAAAAACAACAGACTTACTGGCCAGATGACCAGGAGAAAATAGAAGAAAGAAAGCATCTAAGAATTGTTAAGCTGCAATATAATAAATGTTTGATTTTGGGTTTAATACTGGAGTAAGTCCATATTTACTACCATTAACCTCTTGTCACCCACGTAGCCCAAACAGTGCACAATTCTGTGTTGAAAGTGCACCCCCAACACAGTGACTGAGCTTTCCTAGACAGTTCTTGGTCGCTATTCATGATCAGGAATCGGCAGAAGGGGTTCCCAATCCTGTGACCACTGTGACAATCATGATTGGGAAGTCCCTCCCACTCCCCGGGTGTAAAGATCCACTTAAAGAGACACCAGGGTTGGGCAGGAAGCGGTTAAGCACTCAAGTTGGACTTGGTTTCCGCTTCTTGCAGTCTATACAACAGAGCTCAGACTAGGGCTGGGAGAAGCAGCAAAAGGAGCCAATCAGAAGCAGGCTGATAGGAGGACAGCTCTCGGTCTCTTGTTATACGGTGGGAAGAGCTCCTGATTCTGTGACCACCTTGCTAGCCAGTCACAGCGGTCACATGATCAGGAAGTCCCAGGAAAATAGAGCTACTTTAGGATGGGCAGCAGGGCAGGGCAAGGCAGGGCAGGAAAGGGTTGAAGTGGTTGTAAACCCTCACATATACTCAGTGAAGTGACTGACCTCAGGGGATACACAGAAGTTAAACAAATCCTCCTACATAAGTTGTACCTGTTTACCTGCAGTCTTCTCTTCTCAAAATCAGTTCAAAGACCAGAATATACAGTGGGTACGGAAAGTATTCAGACCCCCTTAAATTTTTCACTCTTTGTTATATTGCAGCCATTTGCTAAAATCATTTAAGTTCATTCTTCTTCCTCATGAATGTACACATAGCACCCCATACTGACAGAAAAACACAGAATTGTTGACGTTGTTGCAGATTTATTAAAAAAGAAAAACTGAAATATCACATGGTCCTAAGTATTCAGACCCTTTGCTGTGACACTCCTATATTTAACTCAGGTGCTTTCCATTTCTTCTGATCATCCTTGAGATGGTTCTACACCTTCATTTGAGTCCAGCTGTGTTTGATTATACTGATTGGACTTGATTAGGAAAGCCACACACCTGTCTATATAAAGCCCCGTCCACACGTACCGATCGTCTGCCGACGATCGTCCGTCTTTTGTCCCCGGAATGTCGGTGTCTGTTGAAAAGTGCAAAGACTGCACAAGACTTTTGTCCGCCGACTACAGCCGACTGCAGAAGTGATGTCATGTAATGGTTAACCTTCCCTGTGTTTTTTCTTTTCTGAGCATGCCCAGTCTTGCAAATCTGAGGTATGTTGGCCGAATTCTGTACTGACACGCAAACAATCGGCCGTTCTGGTGTCGGCATACAAAAATTTTAATGCTTGCAAGACAGACTCTTGTCGGCAGAATGTGCGCTGACAGCTGTCGGAGGCACCATACTAACAAGCGTACAATCGGCAGATCCTTCGTCCGCCGACGTTTGTATGCCGACGATCGGTACGTGTGTACGGGCCTTAAGACCTTCCAGATCACAATGCATGTCAGAGCAAATGAGAATCATGAGGTCAAAGGAACTGCCTGAAGAGCTCAGAGACAGAATTGTGGCAAGGCACAGATCTGGCCAAGGTTACAAAAAGATTTCTGCTGCACTTAAGGTTCCTAAGAGCACAGTGGCCTCCATAATCCTCAAATGGAAGACGTTTGGGACGACCAGAGCTCCTAGAGCTGGCCGTCCGGCCAAACTGAGCTATCGGGGGAGAAGAGCCTTGGTGAGAGAGGTAAAGAAGAACCCAAAGATCACTGTGGCTGAGCTCCAGAGATGCAGTCAGGAGATGGGAGAAAGTTGTAGAAAAAGTCAACCATCACTGCAGCCCTCCACCAGTCGGGGCTTTATGGCAGAGTGGCCTGATTGATTTTAGCAAATGGCTGCAATATAACAAAGAGTGAAAAATTTAAGGGGGTCTGAATACTTTCCATACCCACTGTATACAGCTTGTCTGTGCTGTAAGAAAAAAGAGGGCAGAGAGCTAAAATTACACACTGCAGGGCTCAGTGGGGAGATCCCTGAGAGCTGATTGGAGGGAAGGGACACACCCCCTCCTCCCCCTTCACACAGCACACAGGAGCAGAGCCGAGGCTGTCAATCACAGGCCATGTGCTGGAGCTCCCTCCCCTGTAGGGCTGGCCCAAGACATTGTGCTGCCTGGGTCCAAGAACAAACCCACAACCCCCCCCCAAAAAAAAATCACGCCAACCAAAAGGCTCTCACATCCATTATTTTATATAAATATAAAATTTTGAAATACGTATATATACTGTTATCTTCTTTAATAACTCACCACCGGACCTGCTGTCTGTCCTCAGTCCTCCTGTCACTCCTGCATCTGCTGGGCCCACCACCCTAGAAGATCCAGCCTGCCCTGCGTGAGATGGAGTGCCCAGGGTGAGCATGTGGAACTGCGCCCCCCTCCTCCGCTGTTAACGCATGATGCAGACCTGTACCTCTTGTTCTGGCTGCCTATGGTTGGCACCAGGGCTTTTTTTTCAGGATCTCTAGGGGGGGGGGGTGCGTCAGACGGACCACACCGTATCCCCCCCGGACCACACCAGCCCGCACACCATATCCCCCCCCCTCCGGTCGCCGACTTACTCACCCTGAACATGTGGAGGGCAGGCAGCAGCTGCGGCTTCTCCTCAGTCTCCTGCGTCTCCTCCCTCCTCTTCCTCCTTAGCCAATGGCATGGCTTCTCTTTTCAGCCAATCGGGAAACGGGTCTCAGGACCCGCTTCCTGATTGGCCAGGAGGAGGATCCGTGTGACAATGGTGAATATTAATTCGCTATTGTCACACAGCTGGGTGGGGCTCAGGGCGTAGTGCTCTGCACCCCAAGCCCACCCTTTTTTGAAGCCTATTAGAGCCTCTGGCTCTAATCACATGCTTACAAAAAAAAAAAACCCCATTGGAATTAATGTGTCCGGCGCCCTGCATGTAGATTTGGGGGCTGGACGCATGGATGGGGGGGCGGCGCCCCTGCACCCCCAATGGATGGGCCACCACTGCTGGAGGGTCTATTGATGCTGGGTGTTGGAGGATCTATTGTCACAAGTGGGGATCTGTTTTTGTGAGGGTCTTATTGGTCCCTCCAAACACCTGCAAAAAACGCCTGAAAAAAGCCCAAAAAAATGCCTGAAAACGATACGCTCAGGTATGAATAGAGTCTTAGGCTCCATTCACACCTGAGCGTAATGTTTTTCAGGGGTTTTTTCAGGCATTTTTTGCAGGTGTTTGGAGGCAGGCATTGACATCTCACAAAAAAAACGGTTGTAATCTGCCAAATAAGAAGCTCGTGTACTTTTTTGAGCTTCAGGCATTGTGCTTCAGGCGACAAAACTCTCATCTGTGAACAGGGGTCATTGAAATGAATGGGATTTTGCGCTCTGTCCTTGTCTTCATCCCGCACTCAGTAGGTCAGTGGCCGGGACTTTTTACGTCTCTTCACCAGGAATCCTTTTGACATGTCTGTGGCAGAAGTGGCGCACCCTTTTTATTGGGCATCAGAGCGGCCCAGGGGGCAATTGGCCCCCTGCCCCCTGGTCCAGCTCTCCCCTGTGCCAGTGGGAAGGAGGCATTACTGCGGAGAGCTGTAAGGAAGGTGCAGCAAGTGACCAGAAGGAAAGAAAAGGCATCCATCTGACCCGGGAAAAAGTGCGTCCGGGGACAGGCAGATCCATCCGGTCATTACCTGTGTCATCTGGTCGCCTCCCAGCACAAGCCGCCTGTTGGGTGTCGCAAACTTTCCAAGAATGTTAATGCACAGGGAGGACACCGAGCATGGAGGATCAGCCCAGGAACAGGACGCACCTCCATCAGCAGCTGGAGGGTTACAGCACAACGCCGGGGCCCCGAAAATCAGAATTATGCCTGAAAAGCAGCACAACCCATCTAAGCTCCATGTGTGAGAGGCCACAGAACTTCTATTACCGACCCAGAAAAGCTGCAGCTCCTTCCTGACAACAAAAGCATTTTTAATGATAATGTAAAAAAAAAAAAAAAAAAAGAAATATATATATAATATACAGTATCTCACAAAAGTGAGTACACCCCTCACATTTTTGTAAATATTTTATTATATCTTTTCATGTGACAACACTGAAGAAATGACACTTTGCTACAATGTAAAGTAGTGAGTGTACAGTTTGTATAACAGTGTAAATTTGCTGTCCCCTCAAAATAACTCAACACACAGCCATTAATGTCTACACCGCTGGCAACAAAAGTGAGTGCGATTCAGGTGCGATGCAGGAACTGGCACTGAATTGCAGGGTTTCCCACATCACACCACTGTGAACTGAGTCCTGGTTTACACTGTTGCAATGCAGGAAACCCTGTGATTCAGCGCCGGTTCCAGCATCGCACCTGAATCGCACGCTGGTTCACACTGACATCAGCGCCGATTCACACTGGTGTGATGCGGGAAACCCTGCGATCCAGTGCCAGTTACCGCATCGCACCTGAATCGCACACTGGCTCACACTGACATCAGTGCCAATTCACACTGGTGAAATGTGGGAAACCCTGCGATTAAGTGCCGGTTACTGCATTGCACGTGAATCACACACTGGTTCACAATGACATCAGTGCCAATTCACACTGGTGATGTGAGAAACCCTGCAATTCACTGCTGGTTACTGCATCGCACCTGAATCGCACACTGGTTCACACTGACATCAGCGCCAATTCACACTGGTGTGATGTGAGAAACCCTGCGATTCAGTGCCTGTTCCCGCATCGCACCTGAATCGCACACTGGTTCACACTGACATCAGCGCCAATTCACACTGGTGTGATGTGAGAAACCCTGCGATTCAGTGCCTGTTCCCGCATCGCACCTGAATCGCACACTGGTTCACACTGACATCAGCGCCAATTCACACTGGTGCGATGTGGGAAACCCTGCGATTCAGTGCCGGTTACTGCATCGCACCAGAATCACACATTGGTTCGCACTGACATGAGCGCCAATTCACACTGGTGTGATGTGGGAAACCCTGCGATTCAGTGCCAGTTCCCTGCATGGCAACTGAATTGCACACTGGTTCACACTGACTTTTGTGAACTGCTGGGGGTGTCAATGTAAAGTTAATGACCCCTCCAAATCGGTTCGCAGATCGCAGTGCAGAAATGGTGCAGGAATCGGATCGCATAGGAGAGAACACCCATGAGATCCGATTCTATACAGTTTGTATGACTGAACTCGCATCGCACAGATATCACATGTGATCTGCACAGCATTGCGGTGTGAATCACATTGCACAAGTGTAAACCCTGCCTTTCTCGCCATAACTTAGAGGGGAGGTGTTCCTCAGAAATAGCTGGGAATATAACTGATAACAGCATAGCACAGGCAGATGCATGTATAGTGTATTCAATTTCCACCCAATCAGATGGACCCTCCGACTGGATAGCTGTTGGAAAATCTAAAGATTCCACGATCCGTTGCAATGTGTTGGCTTTAGATTCGATTTAAAAATTGAAAAAAGAGATCAAATGAAGAGGATTCAATATTTGGATTGCAGGTGGATTGCTCAGCTACATTGTAACTTGTAAGAAGAGGAAGTCACTTCTAGATTTAGGGTGCGTCATATAAGAGAGGTCAGCTTCTGCGCCCTCCTGTCCCCTCGCCCCCTTGGCATTTCGCCTGCGATTTCTTGGCCAGCTTTGCAGACGCTCCCTTGTTGTTACACAGCATTTCACCAGCCCAGTAAGTCCTCAGAGATCATGTGATTGGGTCGCCCAATGGCACGCCGCCTGAGGATGGGCTGCTGCATTGTCACTTCTGGGAAGTGGGACCTTAACCTCTCAATATTCTCAGTGTGACGTCATGCCAGGGAAGAGGAGTATAAGATACAATCCCAAAAGACAAGCCGGGACATGATCTGCGCTGAACGCGACACCCAACGAAGGCCGGCGATTGGTCGAACCATCGTTGTTTATTTGTATCTATTTATGTCATTTGTAGTGTGCAGAAACTGCGCTAATTCCAGTGTATCTCTAGCTGCTCGCACTACAATGGACATGTCATTGCAATAAACAGATAATCAAAGAAAGTGCAGCGCTAAGGCTGCGTTCACATGTGGGCGTAGCGGATCACGGGCAGAATCGCAGCGATTCTGCCCGCGATCCAGAATCATTGCAAATCGTGAGACGCCTGTGCGATGCCCGTGATTTGCAATGGCACCCCAAACACTGTGCGATGTTCCAGCGATTTTCGCCTACCGAATTGCGGTAACATCGCGCAAACGGAATCGCGGGACGCCTGTCGCCCAAAAAAGGTACAAGAGCTTCTTTTGGGCATTAGACATCCTGCGATTCTGTTTGCGCAATGTTACCGCGATTCGGCAGGCGGAAATTGCAGCAACATCGCACAGCGTTTGGGGTGCCATTGCAAATCACGGGCATCGCACAGGCATCCCGCGATTTGCAATGATTGCAGATCGCGGGTAGAATCGCGGCGATTCTGCCCGTGATCCGCTACGCCCTGCTACGCCCACATGTGAACGTAGCCTTAGGGCTCTTACACACGGGCGATCCGATCAGATCCGCCTGTCAGTTTTTTAGGCGGATCTGATCGGATCCTCCATGCAGCTCTATGGGGCAGCAGGTGTCAGCAGAGACACCTCCGCTGATACCCGCTGACACCCGTATCCGATCCTGTCCGTGAAATCCGGACGGATGGAAACCCTTTTTTTCCATCCGTTCAGGGATCGGATCGGATGAGAGCTGACAGGCGGTCCGCTCTCATCCGCTCCCCCATAGAGAGCAGCGGGAGCTGTGACACCTCCCTCTCCGCACTGCAAGTGGAGACGGAGCTGTCATCCGCCGGCTCAGCGGGGATCGGCGGATCGATCCTCCGCTGAGCAGCACGGATCCGCCTGCGGAGGCGGACCGTGTGAAAGAGCCCTTAACCAAATCGCAAGTAAATATCCCATAAGTGCCGGTTCACACTATAGCGTGTGCGGCGATCGCATGTAATATCGGAGCTCACTGCTCCTTCATTACATGCGATTGGATGTGCAGTGCGAATTCAGCCATACACTTTGTATGGCTAAATTCGCACTGCACCCGCACAAAGTCGCACAGGACCCTTTTTTTCAGCCGCATCAGGATCGGATCGCACAGTGGTTCACACTTGTGCGATCCGATCCTGTGTGAACTGTCAGATCGCACTGCGATATGCGATCAAACTGGGGGTGTCGTTAACATTTAATTGACACCCCTTGTGTATTGCATATGGCAGTGTGAACTGCCAGATGTGCGGGTGCGATGCGGGAACAGGCTGTATATTCGCAGCCTTCCCGCATCGCACAAGTGTGACCCGGCACTAAGAAACTGAACAAAAAAATTTCTGTTTACATTTTTGTATTCCATTTTTATAAACATAATAATAATAATAACAAAAATAATATTATAAGTGCCGGGTCACACATATGCGATACGGGAAGGCTGCGAATTTGCAGCCTGTTCCCGCATCGCAAATGCACCCTTGGCAGTTCACACTGCCATATGCGATACGCTGGGGGTGTCAATGGAATGTTAACGACACCCCCAGTTTGATCGCATATCGCAGTGCGATCTTTACAGTCGCACAGGATCGGATCGCACAAGTGTGAACCACTGTGCGATTCGATCCTGATGCGGCTCAAAAAAAGGGTTCTGTGCGACTTTACTGCGGGTGCAGTGAGAATTTAGCCATACAAAGTGTGTTTGTAAAATTAGTAAAATTTAGCCATCCGCATGTAAAGAAGGAGCAGTACGCTCCGATATTACATACGATCGCCGCAGCAGCAACAGTGTGAACCGGCCCTCAGTCCCGGTTCACATTTGTGCAATGCGGGAACGCTGCCAATATACAGCGTGATCCCGCATCGCATCCGCACCCCTGGCAGTTCACACTGCCATATGCGATACACAAGGGGTGTCAATTAAAAGTTAACGACACCCCCAGTTGCGATCGCATATCGCAGTGAGATCTACAAGTTCGCACAGAATCGGATCGCACTAGTGTAAACCACCATGCGATCCGATTCTGCTGCGGATGAAAAAAAGCCTCATGTGCGAGTTTAGTGCGGATGCGGTGCGAATTCAGCCATACAAAGTGTATGGCTGAAATTTGCACCGCACATGAGATCGCATGTAATGAAGGAGCAGATCGCACAAATGTGAACCGGGGCTTAATGTCAACAGTCTACATTCTCTGCAAAGAGATGCAAATTACATATATAGATAATCAAAGGAAGTGCAGCGCTAAACCAAATCGCAAAATAAATATTCCATAATAAACTGAACAAAAAATGTGAAGAAATATATATATAATAACAACAATAATAAAATGACGGTGCAGTCCAAGGGAATAAAGTCCGCAGAATAGAAAACATAAATCCCAGTGCAGTGAATAATCGCAGAACCGGGTCGTGCCGCCTTCTGCGCTCCAATCCTCAATGTGGAAACCTTCCACCACTTGTAAAAATGACTTCTTACCAGAACATAT